>NW_024704997.1:62836-88487 GCF_018977255.1 Callorhinchus milii
CATCCAGGCAAGCAGCGGCTATTGGGTTTAAAACTAGCGTGGCTAATGACTAGGTGATTTCCAGTCAGACGAGGCCTTAGATGAATGAAGCGTAGATTTCGGAGCAGTTGTGGTCCGCGATCGGACGTGCTGACGCCTAGCACACAGGCCTGGACGAACAATCAACGAAACGTCATGAAACCTATCGAGCTTGGAGATGATTTGAAGCCCGATCCACGCCCATTTGCGCTCGGGTAACTGGCCATCGACGTTCATCTGACGAGCAATTCTGCCGCTCCCGGTTATGGGTCTAACGTGAAAGTAGATCACTCCAAGCTCGAGTCGCCGTTTTTAGGAGGGAACAAGACATAGGGCGCCATTTAGGTAGAGCGCAGGGACCTTTTGAAAACTGCCGACATTGAAGTTCACCCGTAACGTAACAATAGCACGCAAGGGTACACGAGGCGACTAGCGTTCTTTGGATTAGCAAACATGTTTTCGTTACGAAAGAGGAACCAAAAGTGCGTTAGACTTGAGTTTTGTGCACCGGCGACTACCCAGACGTTACATAGGGTAACACGGTCAAAATCATAGTGGGCCCTCCTCGTAATATTTTGATCGAAGGGTTGTGTCAATGTGTAGTGCCAACTTTGAAGCAACTTACCCCATAGTATGACGGAGCACAAACTGATCAAGTCCACGAGGTAAATCGGTGGAATACAAAGCTCCAATGTACCTGATATGAGTATCGTGCTAATTGTGTCAATTCAGTCAAGAGCTAATGTCACGATTAAGTATCGCTCCACTTAGGTGTAACAATTACCAGAACTATTGCGAGTGCGGCTTGACTATTATTAAATGCTGCCTTTAGTCGAATAGGAGGTAAGTCTGGAATTAATGAGGGGGGTGCTCTGCGGCTATTCGCTGAGATACAGAAACAAGTCGTTGTAGAATAGTCCGAGGGTTACACATGCCCTAGTAAACACTAACGCCCAGACGAGTCCATGGGCCATATTCAAATAAAATAAAAAGTATAAAAGTTGGGTTGGTGTGAGAGAGGGGGTGCTCCAGCGGTAGGGTGCCTGAGACTTGGAACAGCTGTTAATGTCAAGGAAAAATGCGACGACAAGGGCTACTTATGAACCTCCCGCCTGGCTGAACCGTCCCGATAGAATTACCCTCGCCAATGGAGGGGTCATGGATGCACTTAAGAGCTGCCGGTTCAGATGAACGACGGTGACGTGGCGAGGCGCCGCCGCCGAGTGGCTTCAGGATCTCTCTGTGAGGACACCCAGGATTTTATGAAATACTGAAGTCATTTTCGTGGCACTTAGGTCGCATGGTCTCAATTCGAGAGGGGCAGCCCTGATTTCAGTCGGCACCAACGACTGCTGTTTATCCGCCCAACGTCTGCATCTGTACTAGCAACTCAGGACGCTGAGGGTACGTCGCTGCAAAGAGCCTAGATGCACTGAAGTCGGGCACTATTGACTTAGGCACCCCCACACGCGACGCCCCGTGATACTGGAACAGGGCGCTATGCTAGGAGCACAGTTGAGATCACAGCAATACTTGGCTCTCGCTCGGAGTATGATATACGGGTTTGACCTCGGCTAAGTTGTTACTGTGACAGCAAGATCTACAGTTCTCGCAATATCTTCCGATGCCGGGTTCGGGACTGCCAGGACAAGTAAGGCGTTCTTCTTGAAGGCTAGCTTTAAATCTCCACACTCTCTGATTCACACACTGTTACATGATTAAGTCGGATGCAGCAACGCTATAGAACGCCGGCTGGTGTGTCTTAGCCCAAGTATAGGTACTACCCTAGGCTTTGGGGTAACTATGCTTTCTATACGTAACCGTTTCTCACAAGCCTCTAGCGGCTCCAGTAGCATAAGACTGAAAAGTTCGGACAGTTGATCGATACGAGTATACAGGCGAGTAGACTGACCTTAGCTCCAAATGTTAAGGCATTCCGCAGATTGACACGCTGCGTTGCGAATGCAATAGGATAGGGCACCAATATATAGTCAGCGTGCACCAAGAATGAGGCTCGGCGGTCAGGGCTATACCACGGAGCTTGAGGGTTCATGGGATGCCAGGTTGGACCAACCCTAAAGCAGATATTCCGATGTAAGCTTTTAGCTTTATCGTTGCCTCACCCACGATTCACTCTGGAGAAGACCGTTGAACTATATGCTGCCCCGAAATTTGTACAAGAGAGAGGACTCTCTTGGAAGGGTGTCTACATGCGTCACGGTATCGTGAAAGGTCCTGTTTCTCGTTTTTCCCCGGCAACTTCTGGCTTACACTGCTAATTGCCTGAGATGTTGAGATAGCTGACGGGTGAACTATGTGGGTTCAGGCACACACGGTGTGTAAACCGCAGCATTTTTGCGCAATCGCGGGTGTTACAAGAGTAACGAATAGCATATGTTACCTACTGAAAGAATCCCGGTGAGTAACAGTTATTTTTGCGTACAATAAACTAGGACAACTATACTTTTCGACAGCTGACTTCTCAATGCGAAAAGTAGGACAGGGTAATGGGAACTGGCACTCCATAGCGTTAAACCTCTAATGATTCGGGTGATCTTGGCCAGGGTGACAGGACACCTTTCGTAGAAACTCACAGCAACATTTGTCGAGTACCTCCCAGTGACGGAGATTTGTATGGTCAGTCCAGTAGGATAATCTGGATTTGTAGGTTGGAATGAATGCGATGGCCTATATAAGTCAATGTTTGCTGCAGGGACCTTCAGCGCAGGTTGTTTCGAGGAGTACTTTCCCATATCTTGCGCCGGACCCAGTTCCCATTGCTCTCACACCTTCAATACCTGCCTCCGGCACCTTTGTCACCGGATGCACGTAACCTAATACTACTCCGGATACGTCATCGAGGAAGTGGTTGTCATACAAGCATTTGAATAGGCTTAACTGGGTATTAATCAGGCGCTTATTTGACGGCAGGAAATCCAATGGTGGACAGGAAGGATGTTCGGGCGTCGGATATCACGTTGGGCTCATGAAGATTAGACCGTTCCGTCAGTATTTGTCCCAACTATGATCTTCCCCATACTACTCTCTTAACATGGATTGTGATAGGTGACCGAGAGATAGGGCTCATACCGAGGGCGGATTGAATAAATGATGGCACCCTGAGGGATTGATCCCTGCTAGGCCATTACCTGTTCCAAAGATACGGCGGGTATAGCGTACGAGCACTGCGACGCTTAGCAACAAAGTGTAATGTGCGTTGCTCAAGTTCAATATTTGCGCCATAGCCTGTGCGCAACTGGTGGCGGGCGCATGACCCATTGTCCTCCTGATAGGCTAGCCCCTGTAGATGTTTGACCGATTATAACACGAGAGGCACGAAGTCCGCTCGTCGACTAGGACCCACTGCGAGATCCGATAAGAAAAGGTTAGCACGCCGGCACGCCATCACATGAAACAATAGATCTAGCCGCTCGGTTAGCTGAGCGTCGGTGTCAATCGAAATCCCCGCAGAGGACCGCTATGTCCTAGTTAGCTTGTGTATGTCTGGTCCATGTCCCCCCAGATCCGCCATTCTTAGCGGTCTCTTACTGGTGAAGGGTTCGTTGCAGCGAGAATTCCTATGACCGTGGCAAAGTTGTTCGAGCCTGTAACTTGGAGGTGAACGCCCTAGAAAGCTGATAGGGCACCGCTTTGGTCTAACAGGCGCCCGTCAATAATTAGGATTACATTATTAAAGCCCCCGCGAGCGACGCTAAGTAATGAGGGAGTGCCGTTCCCACAGTCCGGTACGATCCTCTGGCACAATGGGAACGGGGATAAACAACAAGATGAGACGTCAGAATTATCTCGGTCGCTTTCAGAAATAGGGAGCCTGAGCGACGGGGAGTACGGCCTCGGACTAGATTAGAAGAAGAGCGTTCTCAGCGGCTTCCCTGCTGGGGGGAAAAGCCTAACGTAGAGCGACTTTTGCGCAAACCAGCCCACCAATACGCTCTAAGTCTATAGTGTTTGAAACTTATGCCTTAGTAGCCTCCGCTTTTGCAAGCCGTAGACAATTCCGAGAGTCGTATCGCGGATAGGGGTGCCTCAGCTCGCCTTCCGAAGACACATCAGGGTGTCCAGTACATTCTCACAGGCGTGATCGCCAGTTCCTGCCTATGTCGCAGGCGTAAGTTAAGGGAAACTAGGTCTTTACTACCGTTTGGCATTGCACATAAGTTCAAACCCCTTAGCATTTAACTTAAATCAGGGACAGCCCACAGTCGACGATCACTATCAAAGAGTTAAGTGGTCAGAAAGGCAGTAGAGTCAGGAATCTATCGCAAAACTGTTTCAACGAGATATTCCTGGTGCGTAAAAGCAGTACATAGGTGCCAAGAAACAAGCCTTTTCTCAGCAGTTGAGTTCACGAAACAAAACAATGGCGAGCAGACCCCTGAATGAGTTGTATAATAAGTAATTTGCCATTGTAGAGTGAGCCCAAAGCCGACTCTCCTTTTGAGGAAATTCCCCCTGTCTAGTCTTTGCCCAAAAAAACCGGGGGAGCGATGGTCGATCGAGCGGCCGACCGCTCATCACTGACGCCGAGGATAGGTGCTCTTGCGCAAAAAGACCGCCGGGGTTACAGCCCGCCCGGACGCCCAACGGGAATGCTCTCCCATTTAATTGGGTTGCTCCAGTCGTAGAGATTTGTTAGAATAACTAAGCCTAAGGCCGTGAGCATCGCTAGTTTACCGTGGTTGCGCCCAAATTGCAATATGAGAGGCACAGGTTCATTTTGGTTAGGGCTGAAGACACAAGCGTGGGCTTATGGTCTAGAGGTCCCAATAGCGCCTGTTAGTTTGTTCCTTTTGTGCGACTCTGTACCTTCGCAACAGATGCTGAATGTACAGGCTTACAGGAATAGTCCTACTTCGGCTCAACACTATTTCAAAACAAGTCAAGTATTCTATGTGTGATGAGGAGCGGTACGAACGCGAACGAGGTGAGGAGTTTGGAGTTCTACAATGGGGAACAAACATATCCTGATAAAGATCCATCACTATGAATGATACATGTGAATTACGAGAGAGCAAATGTCGTCTAGTTGGACCTGTTGAACTCATTCATCGAATACCTGGGATTAAAACCAGATTCCCGTCGCTTCCATCAATTCGACTAGTCCTTGGCAGGTGCTTTTTAATGAAACCACGCGTATTACTATAGTCAATAACTTCGTGGTGATGATAGGCGGTTATCCTAGTTTACGAAGAACCTCGACCGGAGGTACCTGACGTCTAATATGTTTACATAAGAGTCTTGTCATTCGCGATCGGGCAAGCAAATCACCTCAGGGATAAAGGGGCACGACCGTGACCCGCCTTGGCCTACTTTCTTCCACAGCAATCACTAGGGGACGCGCGATCCATATTGACTTGTGAGTGAATCACTGGATACGTTAGATTTAGAAAGGGACAAGACAGACGAGACCTGCCAAATGTGCCGCTAAAACAGACCGGGATAGCTGTTCGAGCCCGGCTTGGATATCACTGGGCGCCGGTTGTTACGACTTAATTGTCCGAGCCTGAAGCTGTCCACTTTCAAGACGATTTCGGTAGTACCTATAATCAGTAGGGGAGATCGAGAATGCGAGGATACGCCGTACAGGTGGACTCTCGATACCGGACTAAAAACGGGCTACTTAATGTTACTTATCTTAAATAAAGCCGGACGCATAATATGCACAGGAGTGCCAAAGAAGGGTAGTCTTTTGGATCTATAACTCAGCGTTGATGAATTTGGACCGACGATACAGAGCATACCATATCCCTCCTTTTTTAGTGTAAGGTGTGTGAGGGGGCGCGGAGATAGTGCAACTCGTAAGAGCCATCCCTCGAGGACAACCTAGAGTAGACACACTGTCTCGCGCCTTCACCCGGTACGCGAGCACTGCTAAAAAGGCGAAATCATGTACGACAGCGGCAATGATAAACTGTGTTTTGATCTACAGCTTGTCTTAGTTACCGTCTCGAACTAACTGTACCCATCTAGGTCTCCTCGTGTAGCAACAGTAACCTAATATCTTAATATCTCAATACTCAGAGTTTGCATCACCTCGATTAGCAAAGACCTCAGCGGTCTGCTCTGGGTTACAAGAATCCGTGTCTTTTCGCATATTGACGTCCCTAGGGTTCGGCTTTTCGCTAGAGAGTTTGGACTGGGATACCTTCCCCAACTGTCTTAGCACTAGTAGTATAGGAGGATGTGAAAGACCTAAGGATCTCCGATGATATTTCCGAGGTATACCTGACGACAATTTATCAAAAGAGGTCTTATTACTGGCCCCACTCGCAACTGCCTTCATAGCATAATTCGCCTGCTGCTCCTGACAAGAACCCTCTCGAGTTCCTCGTTAAACGAGCGGTACAGCAGATGGGACGGCCGATTGAGTGGATTTTCAACTAATTACATGGGGAGTGACGAAGAGAAAGACCTCTACCTCGCTGCCGAGCTCAGCACTCGTCCGAGTTATACCGTATACGCCCAATAGCGTGAGATAATTCTCGTACGCGTTCATATGCTGGCCCCTCCGCCACGCACGCAAAGAGTGCGTCAAGGACGGCCGGCAAAAGATGAGATACTAGGTCCCAATTGTGAGGAGCGACTAGCATCGATTCCTTGCACAAAATCACCGACCGTACATCATGTTAATAAAGAGCCTACGGCGAGCGCCACGGAGATGCAGGGTAGTGTGGACCAGGAATCCCACGGTTAAAAATCATGGTGTGCTACACAGCTCAGGCACGGCTTCGCGTGTGTGCCTGGTCTCTTTATTAATCGACTAAGCGGATCTGTTGTGCGCAAGGTGCTGTTAGGCACATCTTTCGGTCCTGTATGGATGCGCTCCTCTCTTAACTGAAGGGATCGGGAATCCGTCGACCCCATTGTGTGTTCGGCGAGCGTCATAGACTGGCTACCCCCTGTTCTCGTATTCATATCCCGGCACAGCTAGACTTCTTCTGTTAGAATGTCTCACAAGCTAATCGCCAACCCGTTTGTAATACGCGAGTGTCAATGGCCTCGTGATGCGTGCTGAAACTACATCCCGATAAGAAATGCGTGGTCACCTAATAAAGGTCAGAATGCTCTGGTATCTGTCCCAGCAGCCCTTGGCAGACTGGGATTCGCTCGATTGCAAAACCTGGGATAACTTGGGCTTCGGCTCCTACCGGCCTCGGCGCCAATTGGACATCTAGTGCGGCTCTAGACCGAGCTAAACTAATTGACATGTCTCTTGGCTCTCTCGCCAATTGAGGGGAAAGACGTTCCAGATGAACAACTAATTCAAATTTGGAAAGCTCCGCCGGCCGGGGCGCTTGGCCCAAACTTGCTTTAAATTCGCTAAGCAACCTAGGCAGGGGTCGAATCGGTAAGAAATAACTTATGCGCCGCGCGATCATAACGACATTGGAACGCACGCCATAGCAGCCCACGCGCGATCCGTCTGACAGATGAGGGGACCATCCGTGCCTTCACGAACTCCGCAACCGGATGCTGTCTGCGTATTCCGCAGGAAAACTGGGATAAGTCAGACCCCTTCCTTAGAGGGGCTAATCGCTACCCGGGTTACTCATAGTGTGTTATTGGAAGTTCCAAACCGAAAGCGGAGCAGTGGAATCATATGATATAGGACAGTGGCGTTGCGTTAACTCGAGAAATGGGTGGCATCAGCGAGCGTCACTTGGAGGCGGCCAGGATCTCGTTTCCTTTTACCCGCTTATCTAAACCGCGCTCTAAACCTAGATCGGGGGGGTCATCCCCTCACGGGGGTTCCCACCGCCCACCGCTCGAGTCATAGATAGCGACGAGTATCACCACCTCTAGGGTCGTTTTGGACCTGTCAATAAGCCGCACGTCCATTCCAAGCCAGTTCGTGGAGCTGAAAACCATAATTTCTAGCTTGACACTCATCGGATTGTATAATAATCTTGATCTCCATATGTCTCCCCTGCCCAAGAGTGAATTACTATTCAGTCTCTTTCAAGAGGATATAGCCTATAAGCGCACGGCCAGTGCGGCACTACGGGGGATATGGGAATTCTACTGAAGCGCATAACAGAGGGTTTACATGACTCGATACGCGGCCTATTTAATCTCACGGCAAAAGCTGTGGCGTAGCTAGTGGCATTCGGAATTAGTGCTCCCGGACCCCGGTAATGGGATTCTATTCCTAGGTACCCTAGGACGTAAGGGAGTCCTACCAACCAGGGGCGTATAATAGGTGGTTAAGCGGTACGACAAGCCGCGAATGCATGCCATTTTGCGTTTAAGAGTTTTTTGGTTGATAGTAATGTGTCACTCAAGATTGTCTCTCGTAGTTTTCCTAAACGCGCACGCGAGATACGGATTAACGTTCCCGATCCTGATTAGTCTTGAACAAAAGTATGCACAGACCGAGTTGAAAAGGAATCCTCCCGTACCTTTGGAGGCTCCAGGAATAATAGGCCTGACAGATCGCAGATTGCTACTAGTCCTTGACTGATGTGATGTGAGAATCGTAACCTTTTCCAACGGTTATTGCAACGGAACATGAGGCGGCTCGGTGCTCATTTGAGTGGTCCGTAGTCTCAGAGGCGCCTTAGAACTAGCGGTAGCTTACCTGATATTAAGAAGTTATATGCGTAAGAACGTAGAATGTCCCCGTGACCCTTGGTGCCATGCGGCCGTGGCTTGCTGTGAGTACACTACAACAGGGGTATCGCAAGAGCCGAAAAAACTCGTCTCAAGCACCGATTTAGTCTATGTGTACGCGACTTTATATAGCAAGGCGCGGCCCTAACGGGTTGTTTGACTAAGATCATTGTGCACGAAAGACATGTCCGACGCCGAGTTCTTGTTCGGCATCCGAAAGGTATGGCGGCACAGTCAGTCGAAACCCGTAGGAAGGGGATAAGCCATGTACTTCAGCATAGCTCAACTAGGCCTCTAATCTGGAAAGCGATGTTCTAACGAATTATGGAATGCGATGCAATTGGTATAGGAAAATCGAAGACTTCAGTGTAACATGGTATCCTTGGAACTTCTCTATTGCGACGTTTCGGTGGCACGGAGGCCAGTTGTACTCCCCCGCATGGATCCTATGCCAATTATGGTTTGAGCGGGCGGTGGCATCTGAAGGCTTTACAAGGTAGATCCGGCGGGCTTGTCCGCTCTGGACCTGCGTGCTATCAAAACAGAGAAGTCCCCCATCCAAGTTCCTTGGTGGTCTTTCCACTGTGGTGGGTGGTTACGATAGTCTTATACAGTGTGGAATGGCGCTGGCTACTTCTGTGTGGAACTGTGCGGATTGGAAGCTGAGGCTCCGTCCATCCCTAAAAGGGTCGCCACGCGTCAGTCTTGACGCTCCCCAGAGCACAGAGCTAACATAATCTTGGGACTATGGTCAGATTTGATCTGGTTAACGACAATAAATCCAGATTGACGACAATCCCAAAATGGCGTCGCAGAACGCCGCTTCGCTACCGTGCCACCTCCTTAATGCAACTACTTACTGACAGTTGGTTCACTTGCGTGTTGGAGTTACATTATCATACCATCGCGAAGGGCCACGAGAAGAGTAAAGGCAGTTTACAGACATTAGACGCTTGATCAGACATCATTACTCGGCCCGTGTTCGATAGGGAGCAACAACTCGAAAGCGTAGAGGCCTGTACAACATACTGTTCGTGGAATTAATGATGAGTTTGTTGTGTATTCGATAAAATGCCCTTGAGGGCTATTTATCATATAATTACCTACCCAACTAATTACGAGCAAGGCTACTCTGGGCTCTTATACCTCCGCTATTATGTGCAACCTAGGCGTTTAAGAGCGCTCCGTCATTTCAGGAACTGCTAGACACTAATATAAAATAGGAGATCTACACGCACTGGCTAGTCTTCGAGCTTAGGGAGGGAGATAGTCATTTAACTTGTGCGACATTGATAGGCCGGTTGCTTAAGGGTTACCGCAAGGCACCTTAAGCCACCACCTCCTCGACATAGCGCTCCGTTGGATTTAAATGACGCTTGCAGGCAAGCGGGGCAGATAATGAAATCAGGCGGAAAAATGAGATTATATAACCTGAGATGTAAACGCGGTAGATTGCTTTCGGATACTATACAGTTTATCGAGAATGCTTACGACAGGTCGAAGGCGCAATGGGACCCAATTGACGCAACCAGTATACTTAAACCTAGGCCGAAGAAGGCTGAAGCAAGAGCTAATTCAATGCAATATAACCTGCGATATAAACAATACAGTTTTTAAAATTTTAAGCGTCTCCTTTTATTACAGAGCCGGACCATCCGTTCTAATGCCGCCACCAGCTCCACTTCAACAGAGGGGTGTGACGGGTGAGGATAGGATGGGTCCGTTCCATCCTAGTCAATTACGGGGATGGTGTGTCTCAGGAGGCAGCGCGGTCTCTGTCGTGGCACACCATCGACAACAAAGAGCAGGCGACAATCAACCGGTGTTCACGTCACGATCTTATCTTATGCGTTCGAATCGGTGGCCACGGTTGTTCGTCGTGAAACGTAGAGCGAATCACGAATGTGTACACTGGCGCTAAAACGGGGGACTGGGAAGCACATGTAGGAGCATAATCGCGCCTCTCTCATCTTGGGGGTGTCAGCCCTGCATACACAGCACATGATGTAAATGCAATGTACCTGCAAACCGCTTACTTAACAGGCCGTCCGCTATGATTGCGAGGCCTCTCATGTGTCGGACCGAATAACGTCTGATTTTGTCTGATTAGTCTTGGTCCGTTCGATGGCGTCGACATAAAAGGCCTAGACAAGTAAGTGTCGGGATCACGAGCGCCAAGAAAAGGGAGGTTTTTGAGGGAAGCAGTGTAAAGTAATGCGTGCTATGTTAAATAAACTCTACCGGGGTCTCCGGGTTTTGCGAGCCAGCTGGGGACGCACCTTGGTTAAAGGTCCGACTGTTTACCTTCGCTAGGAAATAGCTCAGGGAAATGACGCAGTAACTACCTCCGTGTTCCTATCACCCGAGAATAGGCTGGCCTCCTATGTTATCGCTGGCAGCGAGGCTAAGAAAATAGCGATTCTATGTGTCTTTGGATTTTTATGACTTATCACATTGCAGAACGCGAGTCGTAGGTGTTCGCTGTCGCCGACATGCTGATCATTTTCGTATGATTTTAATGTTCTTCGTAAGTCACGAATAGAGGTGGAAAATGATTTCTTGTATGCTGTAGCAAGCCAGGTACGCTTACGACTGTACACATCCAATTTCAGACCGCCGACGGAAGGAGCAGAGTCGCTTAGTAGTAATGTGTTCGTACCATGTAGCCGCGCGCAGGTGCGGCATTTGAGCTTTCTATGACCCAATTATGCTAGGGTTTAGAAAGGGTTGACTTCCGCCTATTATCCGCAGCGCCGTATCAGGGAGAGAGTGACAGTCGAGCAAATAATCGCATTAAGGCGCGCAAGTGTGGTTTTGCTACCTAACGGAGCCATCGTGGTAGTAAAGGCAAACCTGCACGGCGGGGCCGTTTGAGTTGTGAAGATTATTCCAGCGTTTTGTCTGTACTATTAGAACGTCTTGAACTGCATACTCGTGACGGGGAGTTAACTCAAAACCACTTAAAGACCATTAATTGCAGATCCCACTGTGCGCAATAGAATTTAAATCGCGCATTTAATTGAAGGGTCAACCCTGGATATTATTACACCATCCGCCGACCCGAAAATGTACATGCCCATGACCTTCCATCAAGACTGGGATGACTGCTATTTATTGTACTGAAAGATGGAGAATACGGTCCTTCAGGAGCTCGTTCCTATCGCACTATATGGTTATCTCGGAATTGGGCAGCCTCGTACGTGTATCCTATCGATGACCCCTTCAGATGACTTAATATTCTCAACCTTACCTTTTAATTACCGAAGCGAAACTCCCCTGCAATAAGCCGTTCCCACCGAAACCAGTGCCCCGTTTGGGGGTGCGTCTGGCAGCACAGAGTTGTTGCCTCTCCAATTTGACTGCGGTCTTAAACTTTCGGCGCTGCGATCAGACGAACGTATACAACGGGAACAGTAGCGCTCTTACCAGGTGTTTGGAACCTACCCTTCTTCACAGCCTTGCTGCGCTATCACTACAGGCACGACTGCCCGCCGTTTGCGATGTGACCCTAGACCTATCCCAGGTAGCAAATTGTATGTCACATAGATTAGCCACAGTGCATGGGCTCGCCTTGGGAATGTGAACTTAAAAGCCACCTGAGACAATGTAGGGTCTATTTTGTGTTTCCGAGCCGCGATGAAATTCGTTGAAGTATACGAGTTGAAGCTCATCCCAATTTACCTCTGATGTGGCGTGACACGAATAAATCGACCGCAGTAGTGCCTCCCTAATGTTAAGCGTAAACTTACACCCGGGAAACAACCTGCAAAGTCTTCTGCGCTCTATAAAAAGATTTCGCATCAGAGGTTAAAGGTGGGTGGTTGTGAACCTAATTTGATAGCGTAAAACCCTATGAAGACTCCCCACTTGCCGAGTGCCAACAGTAGATAATCCTTGCTGTAGTTTTAGGGTAATCGGCGGTAGGATGCCTGGATGATAGACGTGTTTTTGCCCTTTCGGGCACGCTCCAGAGTGAGTCAGTTTGATGTGCAGGGTGTCGCGGAGCTGGAAAATGCGGCCTTGATTTGTACACGCCTGGCGTGGCAAGGACGTCTATTTATTATGGATGTGTTGAAGCACCGCGTTTAGTGGCAAGATAACCCCGAGTTGAAAGTACTAGCAAGCTCTACCCGAACCCAACGGGACCGTTATCCAGCGTTTGTATAAAGTCGTGATCGCTATCCTAAGACTAAGCATCAGTCGTATGAGCGGTAGTACTGAAAGCGGGAATCACGTTACGACTGAAAAATAATAAATACGGGTAATCCTTATGCGATGACTAGACTACCCATCATCTGGGAAGACCACATGGGTCGTCTTTCAGCCAGAGTGTCGTGGCGGTCTAAGAACGCGGGAATAGACACCTACGTACTGAATGCATAGAATCAGTCAGCGCGCACAATATCCTCCAGCACTCAATCTATTAACAGAGTTGGAATGACGGTATCTGCCGTTCCCGCGCGGCGGTTGAGTCCTCACCCTTCCAGGATGCCAGCGCGGCGTGGTGGAATTGCATCCGAATACCGGACTCGGCACTTCTAGTATGTCCGATAGTTAGTTGCCACGCTGATCGTGTACACGCAGGGTTTAGTACTACGTGAGGTTGGTATCGACCAGTTCGTATTACACCATGCTAACTACACCGAGAGCAGAATGGAGAACGACGGCTTTCTCGGGGTCCAGTTAGATCCGCCGATGATTCCCGACTCCTCGCGAGTTGACGTGCAAGGGCACATCTGTCGCATAGGAGTGACGGAAGCGTCTATATCCGGCCGATCCTTAACAGAGGGGTTATTGGTATCTCCTCGTCTAGGGTAGTTTACGGCTGTAGAGTGCACTTTCCCTATGCCGCCGCTTGTCCTCCCCCGCAAGAACTTTAATTGCCGATCAATGCGAAGGCAGTACTGGCCGGTCTTTCCCGCAGCATAGAACTGCAGTAGCGAGGATAGTCGTTCTAAGGCAGCGGTATTTGAGAAAAATTGCGGGGGTGAAGCCACGGACAAGAATAGCCGCGTTAGTCTAGGGGGATTGTGGTATTCTGAAAAAACTACCTCGTGAACGCCGTAGGTCATACAACAGATACGTGGGGTCGAAGCAAGCGGATCTAGGTGTTGCGTCGGGACGGTGGATAGACAACCAGGGAGAGTGAGGTAGCCAAAGTCTAAAGGGCTAATTGGCGGGGTAGGACGCGTATTCCATACAAAAATCCCCCTGAGTCTATTGACTGTCGGGTGGGTCAAGTATCATATAACTCCAGAACGTATCCACAGGTGCGTACTAGATCTCTCGTAATCTGTCGAGCTTTGTTAAATATTAGTAACTGAACAGCAGAAAGCGCTACCCCGTAGGCTCAGGGGTTGTCCTAGAACAAATTAGGTGGATCGGTCCGAGATTGTAGTAAACTCTTTGAGGCTAGGGCTCCAAAATGGGATATGAGGATAACGCCAAATGAAATTTGAAGACCGACTCGCGTGTAGGGATAGGCTATACTTACTCCCTGTACTGCCCTGCCGAGTGTTTTAAATATCGGTCTGCAACTCGAGCATAACTGGGGTTTAATTGCCAGGGACTTGGAAGGTTAAATCCGCACCGGCACGAGATTAGCCGACCGGATCGGCCTACGTAAGAAGGTCCTTGGGAGTTTAAAGGGGGGGGTGCCATGTTCCAAGCATACATTGCACCACAGCAGCGAAATATCTGTATGAGGGTTGTTCTCTAATACTCGAACCCGTACGTAGCCAGGTGTAGATTTTAGATGATGATGGTGCCCTTGTAAGTTATATGACCATTAAGTCAAATCGAGCATTGGGTGTCCAGTTGGAGTGACCCTTAGTGGGTTCCGCACTTCGGTAGCACTATATGACGTATAACATTTGGCGGTAATGATAAGGACGGAATTCTCTGCTGATAATTACTACATCGCAGGTGGGGAATTTTACTCAGGAGTGCTGTAGAAATAATGCCGTCAAAGGAAATTACGCGGATGCTTAGAGGCCATCTGACTGGGCGTTGAAGACTTCTCGCACCAGCGGCACAAGATTTACAACGAAATACCCTGATGGGGCTATTACGATTGATTGCTTACGCCTTTGGGACTGGTAGTTGGTCTACCCGTCCGCACGACACTCCATGGGTTCCGACAGTGCATCTGACAGGTAGGGGGGCGAGTTGCGGAGACAAAGTGCGAGTCTGAAGGATTCTGGGTTGTCCATTTGTTAGTGCCCGCCAGCAAAGCAGTGGATGATAGGAGGCAGTGACCTCGGCGATTATCTTCCTCCGGGGCACAACGATGCGTCTTGGAGTGTGGTGATACACGCGAAGCCGTTAAGAACCCAACCCAGTGATCCGTTTGATGTGACCCACGGAGAAAGGCAGTTAGGAAGTATGAACGGGAGTGCGGAGCTGGTTGCGATTCTTTTGGGAAGAAGGGACGTCAGCGGAAATGGTGCCCCGCGCATTTACCCAGCTGAGCGCGAAACGGGGCACCAACCAAGACTACTCGTTCGGAACATGATCGAAAAAGTGACAGACTATAGTGCGCCGCAGGATAGAATTGAGCCGACTAAGTCTCGGTTCGCTGATCAACGCGCTCGGCGCCTGGAGACATGGCTAGTATTTTGGCTGCTGGTGCGCCTATTGTTTCGGCAACGTGGCAGGCCTCAGGCATGGTCGTGTTGAGTTCCAGGAATGATTAGAGGTCTTTAAGAGTATACAATTTGCGACGGCTGTCTCGAACCTCGTGCACATTAACTAGCGGACTCACGCGTTTCACCGGCGGAATGGACTAACCTCTTATAGGGTCGAACGAATGACCGACCACGGCTCGAGAGACAATCCATAACGATGAAGGCGCAGACTGATTAACGCCATTCTGGACATGATCACAACGGAAGACGTGCTACCAGCCGCGGCGAGTTGCGCCGTGAGGTTAAACTCGAAAAATCCCACGCTCAAGGTCGTGACATGCCAGACGCTTGCTAACGACTGCAGAAATACCTGTAAGGTAAATGGTAGCCACTAGTAGCAACAGGATCAACGTATCCACGTCCCAGTCCACTTGGCTAAACAAGTAGCGAATCAAGATTATACATTACACGTTAATGGCTACGAGGATCGGCAAGCTCCGATACGTATCGGACGTAATGTGTTCGGGAAACAATCAAAGCGGTACCTTTAATTGTACCTCAGTAGTTCAAAAAGTTCGGGCATTGTGTGTTCGCCACCCATCCTCAATTAAGGATGTCAGACCATTGATGACACAGTTGCTTCTGTTTATATCGAGCATGTATTATAGCCAATGTAGTAGGCGGGGGGTGAGCGTTTACGGTATGCCCCGACCTGGTGCTACTCGCACACCCTTGCAAGAATGACGATGGTAGCTCGATCATCTCACCCAGGGTTGTCGGAGGCTTTGAAAGGTTCTAGAAACTGACAGAGCCCACATATACACACCCTTAGAGTACCCCACAGATATGACACTATAGGGCCGATGATGCTACCACACATCACGTGCTGGCGACGAGAGCGACGTACACTAGAAGCTATCTGCATCGAGACGTGAGCTAATCGTTGTCTTATAATAACCTCTCAGACTTCGGCCCGAAGAGGCATGCACATTACTATTTTTACCGGCACCTCCGAGAACGAAAAATACAGTTCTCGCCCTATTATGATAATCGCCAGATAGGACATCGCCGCCACCTTGTAATCATGGGTAGACTTCGTTTGCAGGAGTCTTACCAGTCTAACAGTCTAGGCGGGCTGCTGTAACTTAGTCAGCTGTCAGGTCTGAGTTCATTTGAATAAGTGAGAAGAGGGCATAATGGAATGAACCCTCATGAGACTGTGGATATCGATTGGCCCCAGGGCCAGCTATTGGCAGCTCACGGAGGAGACCTGAAGGTCTCTGACGGCGGTCGGAGGCCAGCTTTTAGGCTCCGTCTCCGTCTCTGTCCGGACAAGATAGAATTAGACTGGATTTCGGCCACGATTCGCACGGCGAGACGCCCTGAATTCAGGCCCAGCTGCTACAGCAGCCAGCACTCAGCAGTCTATTTCTCCAAACTATCGGAGGATCAGAGCGGAAAGATACACCTACAGGATGCTGAGCGGACGCTTTGCTCCCGCAGTCCCAAGCAAAACCCCTTTGATCGAAAGTACCTTAGTATCACTCCATTCCGCTTATCCTTAGATTAATCTACGCGGACAAAAGCCAGTCTACACGCCCGAGGGCCGTTTGCCTAAGCACTTCCCAATTGGTTCGGCGCTTTAAGAACCTTACTGTTGATAAGTGGGCCTCTCTAAACCAGCATTGCCCACTGATACGCAGTGAGAAGAAACTTGTTAAAAGGCAAAGTATAATAGGTCATCATATACATGTCGACTTATGTTTGCACCCCGCCGATGTGCATCAATCTCCAGGGCCCAGGCGTCCGTCCAACAGATGCGGCGCCGCGCATCGTCAGTATCATGCTCTAAGTGATGAATGGCTCGGTAGCCGAGCTTGGGAAGTAGTTAACTCAATTTAAATGAGAGTAGCACGTTCTAGAGTAGACCGCCGGGGTGAGCGCACTTAAGCGTGGGCTCCTCAGACAACAGGGGGGGTAGGACGACGTGAGACGTGTGAAATTTCCATTCTCCCTGTTACAACCTTCACGATGCAGTTCATTCTCCTCGGCGAAGTTGTTACGCTCGAGCCGGAGTTTGCCCTTTTACTTTATTGCCGCGCTTATTGGGCGTGTTGTGTTCACGCATCTGCGCCTATATGATCATCTTGTACACACCAGCATGCCGCGTTCACTGTCCGACAAGATCTTACGGTAATTTTAATCCTAGCTGCTCTTGTTACAGATTGTCCTCGCCGAATCTCGCATACTAATGTAGCCCGCGAAGCGTTATTGTGAATTGCATAAACAAGTTTTAGAGTTGTGAGCAAGGAAAGTTCTATGTCAGACTCTAATTTTGCCTGCGTGACAACTGAAGTATGACGGCAAGACACCTAGGAATATGTGTATTTCAACAAAATCATTACAATTTGGAGTCAGTTACCAGTTTTCCGTTGGTCTGAATAAACATTGGCGTGTCTCGGGCGTAGGCGGATCTGTCGTTAGCATCTCCGGCACAGCTTTTTCCGGTTTTCTTCCATATAGAACGAGTCGCCATCGAGTGACAAGTCAGGAACACGATCCTCACCCAATCCTGCTCTTTCAGGGGGAAAGGGTAAAAACGTGGACAGGCAGTTATCAAACGTGGTAGAGGGGGGGTCACAAGTTCCGCTTGACCCTTTGACGATGAGCTAAGACGACGCAAACGAAAGACTGTGTTCAATACGTCAGTCGTACGTCTGGCTATACACCAAGAAATTGAGCCCATCAAGAAGTTAGGTGCGTAATACTGGTCGACGGGCTCGATCATAGCGCTGTGAAGGACCCCAGGTCCCTTCTACTGTTAGGGAAGCAGGCTCCACAACCCAGGACGCTCGAATGCCGTAGAGTACTAAATACGAGTAAACAACTCTGACTTGATGCATTTCAATAA
This sequence comes from Callorhinchus milii, assembly GCF_018977255.1. NCBI lineage: Eukaryota > Metazoa > Chordata > Chondrichthyes > Chimaeriformes > Callorhinchidae > Callorhinchus > Callorhinchus milii. Next base: position 81,023 of record NW_024704997.1, read on the forward strand.
ACACAATTGCAGACACAATACCCTTTACCACAAAGCTTATAGTACATACTGAGTCAGAGACCTGGTCAATGTGTGCTGGTGAGTTTTCGTAACGCCTCGGTTGTGCTCACCGGCATGTAAAGAGATTATCAAGGGGTGGGTGCAGTAGCCTCGGCTCAGTTACTGTACTGTGGTTTAATAGCTGGGTAGATCGATGTTAATGGCTACTCCGAGGAATGCGTTACCAGTTATGGGACGGTACCAATCGCCACATAATCACTGCGGCTTACTGGTCCGCGAGTGCCGGTGAGAATCCCGTGTTTCTGGCACAAGTTTTGCTTCACGCGCTTGCTACGCTGTGCTGCGCATAAGAGAGGACGTAGATTAGGGCACACAGACCGATCGCTCCGATAGTTAGAGATTCATATGAGCGCGATATCACTATGGTAAAACATTAAGGTATGTGTTATGGTTGGAAGTCGACCAAGCGTACTTGAGGCTTAGCCGGGCTTCATCCTGCGGAATACATTAACCCTAGCTCCCTCAGTGCGAGCATATGAAACGTCCGAGTGTACGTAACACAGCGGCTTGACTACTCAATCCCGGCTCCGTTTGGTGGCTAACCGCTGACAATTAAATTTTGTAATACAGCAGTACGACCACGTAGTGATGAGACTTCCGAGTCCACCCGGCATTCGATGTCTCAGTATTTCAACATATTCCACTAACCCCAGGTGGGGTACTAAATAGCTGTGTCGCATCCTATTGTACGGTGTTGTACCTGGGCCAATGAGGAAGCATCCCGCCGATTGTACGATCGTGTGGCACATATCGGGTAGACCAATCAAGAGGCTTCCTAGCCGAGGCCTATTCTTCGCGTGTCACGGAGGTGACAGATATCCCAGAGTTGACAGGTCAGCCCGCCAGGGCTCACTTATAGCAATTCCTAGGCAACCTAATGTTGCGAGGGCTGAACCAGACTATCATAATCACTAGGTAACACGGCTCAAAGGCATGTTATAGCATGCTGACGGAGACTACGGGGGCAAATCCATGGAAGTGGGCAAGGTTTTAACTGAAGTCGAGTCACCAGTCGGAGGTACGCCTAAGAAGGGATCGAGACTAACAACCCCCAATTGGGGTAGACTGACATGTATCATAGCATCTTATCACTGAGCTAGCTCCAAGGACATTAGGGATAACACGTCTGACTTGCCCCGACCCAACTCATATCTATGGCCGGCTAAGGTCTCGACATGTTATAATCCGATAATTTCCAGCCAGATGCAGACCCGCGCGGATGTGGGGGTCGGTAGCTGAGAACGATGATTGAAGCCCTCACGAATGGTGATTAATGCATTTACTGTCCGCTCGTCCCTTGTAGAAAGTGAAGAGCGGATGTGTAATTACATTTCACTGTTTAGTCTGGACACTCCATGCAGCTTTTCTCAGATACTAGGTGTTAAGTAATTAAGCTATTGAGAAGAATTCCGCGTGATGCCGACTGAAAGCAGTGTAGTTTCTCAATGTACTCTGGGCTCGCCCATGAAATCCATCTATTGCAAACCTAGCACGGAGTCTTGATCACCGGACTTTGTGGGTGGAGTAAAATTCTACACTTTGTAGGGTCGTACCTGTTCACATGTTGCGTTTGATACGCCCAGGTCGTCGCCATATGTTCTGGTCGCGAAATGATCCTAGCACTTCAGCGCGCGCTTGAAACAATGTCATAGTAAAGCTCTCGAGAGGTTGACGTTAAAGCCAAGATCGACCATGAATAACAGGAAAGCGTTTTGTGACTAATTGGGTTCAACCCCCATATAGGCGCCGAGTTCCTAGCCAGATCAACGTGCGGGGCATCTGAGTTAGCTGATCCACACTATGGTAAATAAACGAGTAGTTAGCCCCAACTTCTATTGCCACACGGCGGGTAGTCTCGAGGGCGAATTCGAGGTATGACACTCCAAGGCTGTGACGTTTCGAGTCGGCCTGCATGTACAAGCTTTGTACAGAGAATCACAATACCACGGTTGACTATATTGGGTAGACCTAGTGGGGTCGCGTGAGGGATCAACGAACGGCACGAGTCCGCCACCAAAAACTATAACCACGAACCGCTGACGACGTACGGCGCAATTGTAGGCTTCTTGTCGTCCGGAGAGACCTATGCCTCCGACCTGCTACCGATCAAGAGTTTTTGCGTTTTTCCCATGGGCCTATACTGTAAGCCTGGAACGTAAGAAGTCGTACCAATCGTGCCTTATATTTAACATTTCCGAATAGTGCTACACGCGTGTGTGAATTTCCGCGGCGGCGCTATGTCTCCCTCCTGCACTCGAACTGAGCCTCATGAGTTCTACCCCGTTTAAGGATTGGGTTCCAAATAGTGTCAAGCAATATTTGATGCACAAGAACGTAATGAATAGGAGCGACATCCAGGGTTTGGGCTGGACGTGTTCTAATTCAAGAGTTAGAGGAAGAATTTCGCTCGACCCGTCGGACTAGAAGTTCAAAGTCACCATAATGTGTCACACACTCGAGACTAACGGGAAGACACGAACGTGAGAGATGTGTATATGCCGTACATCGTGTTAATATTGACAGAGTCGTCGCATTGATCATAAGACTCAAAGGCGCGACAGCGCAGACGAAGGGTTTCCTCTCTATAACAGTGACCCTGGAGGACCGGGGGAGGGCGTCAGAGGGCTGTGCCCTATCCCCCTGAATATGTAGGATCTCCGTATAAAGGATTGACATGAGAATGAGCAATTGACAACGGTAAACGTCGTAAGTGACCCTTCCGTAAGGTCCGAATTACAATTTATCTTTGCGTATGCACACGACGCGGAGACAGAGGTATCTATGACTACCCGGGTACTGTTGCATATGCGGCAGATATGCCAAGGTTCCCCTCGGATAGTCTCTATCTTCGGCATGTCCCCGTTTAGTAAGTGTGTCTTCTTCGCGAGGTTTTCGGGATGGTGCGATGAGTGATTACCCTCAGCAGAGACATATTTGAAGAGGAACCGCAGTATAGCGCCACGATAGCGCGTACCCATCAACAAGGTTTTAGTCGTGCACGGGTTTCTCTATCGGTCTGGCCAGAAAAACAAGGGGTGCGGACAGACAAGGGGTTTAGACTTATCTTGGCATAATGCGAATGACTGCGGACTAGCAATCAATTGAGATGTTGTCTAGCTAGCGGGAGAGTATTTTGTCAATGACATAACGACGGCTCGGTTTCTGTCGAACTAATCGGAGCCTAATTCTTACCTGCGGCTGTTTGAGAAGTAGCTCATATGTGAGACCTTCTTAGTGCCTGCAAAATCCAGAGATTGGTCGTGCATGAGGGGATGTCAAGTCAGATAACGGTCCGAGCGTAATTGGTACAGAAGACTTATGCATCTCAGGCACGGATCTATCTAGTAAAAACAACTGATTTATCTCGAAGGACGGAACCCGTGCGTTAAGTCAGACGACGACCCAGTCGGACGCCCAAAAGCTTTTGACAATAAACATAGCAATGTCAAAGAAGAGTACATCGAGCATTTTCAGAAACCGCTGTTAAGAAAAAATCGTGCCGCTGGGGCGGGACGCGTTGCCGGAATGAACGATGACTGATGGTCAAGCATGGTGACGAGAGTGACGGCCTGGAATGGAACGAGGAAACGGAGCAATGAAGTCCGCTGGGTGTGCAGGTGCCAAGTTGATTTGTTGCACCATAGGTGCATGAGAGGTGGCGGTGACTTGGGGGAGGCTTTCATTCAGCAGCGGATAGATCATGGCTGATGAACGAAGACGACGACGACAAGGTTGTTGAGAGAGTTCCTCACCGGCATGAGGGATCACGTGCTACGTGATCTATGTGCTGAAGACGTTCCACATGTAATTCATTCGTTGCAATAGGTATCCATTTGTTGTTTGAACATTTTAACATCTGTTTTATACTCTTTGGTTCTTTTGGTAAAGTCACGTAGGTATAAAATAAATGAAATCACGACGCTTCGGGCACAACACAAGCGTCCGTCATCAGGTGGGACAACCACAGCAAGAAACAACTTATGTTCCATTCCTGGCCGTGACTCTCGTGTGACCATGCCTGACCATCGGCTGTTGCAGTTGTTCTTGCTGCGGTTGTCCCACCTGATGATGGACGCTTGTGTTGCGCCCGAAACGTTGTGATTTCATTTATTTGATTTTATACTTACGTGACTTTACCGAAAGAACCAAAGAGTATGGATCCCTGCAGTCACAAAAACTTCAAACCTCCTGTTTTGTTGCCAGGTACGGTAATACCTATTCTTATTTTTAATACTTTGATACTGGCAAAAAGTTCCCATGATATAGCTGCTCACCCCTAGCTATAAATCCTCTGATACGTGCATTGTCTTTGTACTGTTCACAGTTCGGCGTTCTCTGGGCAGACACTGGTGGTGATACTGGGCCATGAAGGAAGGAGGCTGTCTCTGGTGTAGGCCAATCAGTTTCTAGGACAATTCAAGTATATTATTAGAGCTTGTTTGTGTAGTGGTGGTGTTGACGTGCGCCGACAGTGATGGATCACGGGGCGCGGGGTGGGCACGCGATGTGGGCGTGGTATGGACGCGCGCGCCGGTGGTGAGGCGCGCTGACACAAGGTGGGAAAAGAGGATCGTAGCCAGCACGCAGTGATTGGTCAAAAGATGGGTGCTCTCAGCGACGTCCGCAGGAGGGGCATAAAGGGGGACGCGCGAGAGCACTCGAGGTGTGTTAACCAGTTGAAGACCGAAGACGGAGTGGAGGAGGTAGTGGCCCGAGACCCCTAGTCCCGCCGTCCTTGTCAGGACCGGGGCCCTGTGTGGCTCGGAGCCGAGACTGGGGAACCCGTAGTCCGACGCCCGTGTGGGTCGGGACGGTGGTACCCAGAGCCGAGACGGACACCCCGGCCGGGTGTGTTCCGGAAGGCTACGGGGCGTAAGAGCCCGTGTCAGTGTAGCTGAGTGGGTGTTAGTCACCCGAGTAGCTAAGTGGGTGTTAGTCACCCGTGTAGCTGAGTGGGTGTTAGTCACCCGAGTAGCTGAGTGGGTGTTAGTCACCCGAGTAGCTAAGTGGGTGTTAGTCACCCGTGTAACTAAGTGGGTGTTAGTCACCCGTGTAACAGTTGGTGTTAATAAAAGAGTGTGCTACCCGTGAAGTCGTCTCCCGCCGAGTTACTACTTTACAACTGGCGTCAGAAGTAAACCTGTCTTCAAGAAGAATGGACACAAGGAAGACTACCCGTACCCACGAGCAAGATCGGGGAGACGACGGCGTACCGGAGACACCAACCTCGGGAGGAGAGGACGAGGAGTTGCCGCCGATGCAGCACTTCGCGGCAATGGCCGATGCTCCGCTTGCCTCCGACACCAGCCTACAGGACGCACACTCCCGCCTGGCGGAGTTGCTGCTCGCCGCCGCTGCGATTTTGGCGGAAATCTCCGTTCCAGCGGGCGGAGGACGGCTGCGGGGTTGGAGGAGGCGGCGCGGCTGGAGGGATCCCGCCAGAAGGCGCTTCGCGCCAAAAGTTTTGAAGTTGGCGCCATTTTTGAGGGTCCGCCACCAATTGGCGGGAAGCGCGGACACCACGTGGCCAGAGATCTCCACACAGCGCAGCCCGCGTCATCGGCGCGCGCCGGAGCTCTCCATTATGCGCCTGCAGACGGAGCCGACATTTTCTGCAACCACAGCGGCGCGCGGGAAAATCGTTCCGACGACGACGACGATCGAGTCCTCCAGCAACGATTGCCCGCGCTGTCGGTGTTCAAGGCAGACGGGGGCGACTGGGGAGCCTTCCAGCGAAGGTTCCTCGCACATCAAGAAATGTCGGGGTGGTCCGACACCACTGCCCTGCGCGCGCTGCCAGCGATGCTCGACGACGACGCGCTTGCAGCCTTCACATCTGCCCCGAGGTCGTCCCGCTCAACGCTCCAGGCCGCGCTACACCTGATGGCTAAGGTGTTCGGGCCACCCTCGACCTGTCGCCACCATTTCTACGATCGGCGAAGGTGGTTGGAGAAACAACGCTCGCCTATCGCACGGCGCTGCTCGCCCTGGCGGACTCAGCTTTTCCCCGCATGGACAAGGAGGGGAAGGACGCCATGGTGACGGAGCAGCTGCTGGCGTTGGCTCACGACTTGGGAGTTCCCATTAATACGGCGGACGAAATGGACATCTGCTCCCTGGGGATTGCCACAAGTATTCACGCTTACGAAGTCCTCAAGCGCAAGCCGACGGTCGTCTGCGCATCGGCGGGGAACGGGGCACCGGCCGCCACGGTCATCGGACCTCAGCCTGCTGTGGCTCGGGAGGAGGCCTTCGCCGTTCAAGACCGGGGGAGTGGAGAACGGGAGGTCGTTCCCCACACGTTCCTCCCGCAAGCTGGAGCAACCGAAACCTACGACGTCCCTCGTCGTCTGCTACAACTGCGGCCTTCGGGGCCACGTCGCGTCCGGGTGCCGGGCCCCGCGTCAGCGCACACGGGACCACGTCCGGACGACGACCAGGGCCACAAGACATCCAGCTGAACCCGGCAAGTCGCGGCACCTCACACGTTCGGTCCACATGCGCGGCACGTTCGGGTCGCCGCTTAGCGGTGGGGGGACCGCGTATGGGCACCGGGGGTTCGGTTCGGCGAGAGGGGTCCGTACACGGCCCGAAAGCAGTCGAATGGTCCGAATTGGCCCACAGGATAGTGGCTGCGTCGGCCGGGTCGTCCGTGGTAACGGGTTTATTGACGGGGTTGAGGTCCGGGTGCTTGTGGACACGGGTGCGTCGGCCACTATCATTTCGGACCTTATTTATAACATTCTTCCCGTCCAATGTCGACCCCTTCTGCCGGTGGACGTCCCATTTTACGCGGCGAACGGGGGATCCTTGGGAATCATCGGCCAGATTCGGGCGACTATTTGTTTTGGCGATATAAAATTGGCGGGTCTATTTTTGTATCATCATCGCTGGCCGTTCCTTGTTTACTAGGCACGGACTTTCTGTCTAAAATGCCCATCAAAATTCTCATAGATCAGGCCTGCATTGAGCTTCCATCGGGACGGCGGGTTGCGTTTTTGACGAGTCCTACTAAGATACGCACGGTTTGTGCGACGGTGCAGGCGCTGGCAACCCAGACTGTACGGGTGCCCCCGGGATCGCAAATGTTGGTACCCCTTCGGTTGAGAAAACCCCTCGGGGTAGATGCGGGGGCACAGGGAGTTCTGTTGGGGCCGTCGAACAGAGCTAAAGGGGGCCTCGACTTAGCGGTGGCCCAGACCATGGTGAGGGGGGACAGTGAGCCGTTCGTTATGGTCCTGAATACGGGGTCGCGGCCGGCCGTGATTACGCAGGGAACGGTGCTGGCTCACGCCGCGCCGCTACCCGTCGAGGAACAGCTCGTTGCTCACGCCGATTCAGTGCCGATACGCATCCTCAAAGTGAGGAGGGGACGAGTGGTTGGACTCGTTGTGTGCCGGGTTGC
>NW_024704998.1:0-40991 GCF_018977255.1 Callorhinchus milii
TCTTCCACGAGACCCAGCCTGGTGAGCACGATTGCTTGGCGACTGGTTGGCGACTTCGCTTCGGGAGAATTCGTGGTGATCTCTTCAGACGGGTTCCAGGGTCATCGATACGCCGTGCATCAACAAGTAAGTGTCTTTGTTAGTGGATAAACTGGTAATCAAGTGTGTAGTCCGACTTACGAGACGTTACTGTGTCTCAGTTAGACGTTGGTAAGAATTTGCATATTGGCGATTTGAGCCAGACATCCACACAGCTTAGAGTTTGCCTTTAATAATCAACAACACCCGCGACTGTTACTCTGCTCTGAAGAATCAGTCACATGGAGCAGAACAACTCTCCGCAGCGCCACGCACACACGGGTGAGCAGCCTTTCAATTGCTCCGTGTGTGGGAAGGCGTTTTCGCGGAAATCAACTCTTAACAGACACCAGAAAACACATACGGGCGAGAAGCCATTCCATTGTTCTGTGTGTGGGAAGGCATTTGCATGGAAAACAATTCTTCAAAGTCACCAAAAAACACACACGGGCGAGAAGCCATTCAATTGCTCTGTGTGTGGGAAGGCATTTGCAGATTCATCAACTCTTCGCAATCACCAGAAAACACACTCAGGTGAGAAGCCATTCAATTGCTCTGTGTGTGGGAAGTCATTTGCAGATTCATCAACTCTTCGCAATCACCAAAAAACACACACGGGTGAGAAGCCATTCAATTGCTCTGTGTGAAGGCATTTGCCCGTAAAGCAGATCTTCACACTCACCAAAAAACACACACGGGCGAGAAGGCGTTCAATTGCTCTCTGTGTGGGAAGCCATTTTCACGGAAATCAAATCTTCATCGTCACCAGAAAACACACACGGGCGAGAAGCCATTCAATTGTTCTCCGTTGGAGAGGACACGGTCATCACCCCGAAACAAGCATGAGAAGATCCGCAATGAAAGTGAAATCAAAAGGAGAAATACAGAGTGCTGCAATGAGTCCTAAAAAAATGCATCTTTCGAACCTATGCAGGTGGATCCTGAGAGATGCGTGGATGTAGTGGATGTACTGAGCCCTGACGACAATTCCTATTTCGACCCCATGCAGGTTGATAATGAGAAATGGCTGCTGGAGTGGCTGGATAATCAAAGTATTGAGTACTTCTGGTAAAGTCCTGGAATGTGCACGTTTGTGTCTCTGTTAGATCAATTTATTAGGTGCAATTGATTATATCAGTGATTTCCAGCACTACAAACTGGTGTAATTCTTTTAACAAAACCGTTTGATTGCTCTATGTGTTGGAAGCATTTTCACGGTCAGCAACACTTCACAGGCATCATCAAACAAAGAGTAAAAATGTTGTCATGAGTCCTCAACGAAATTCCTCTTTCGACCCCATGCAGTTGCATCCTGATAGATGGCTTGATATAGTGGAGTGGCTGGAGAGTCATATTCGTGTCGCTTATATATATTTTTCGGTGATTTCTAGGACTTCAAGCTAGAGTGATGTTGTGAATACTCTATAATGTGTTCAGATGAATGTCTTCCTTTAAAGTTCCAGAAGTGTTCACTTATTTCAGAATGACAACAATTTTATACTTTGGACGAATGGCTTCAGTCGAAAAGGACGTCAAAGGGGAAATCGACGTTTACGTGTTTGATTTCAAGAATATCTTTTAACTGTTAAATTCCTATTGGGAAATAATTTGCCTAGTTCCTTTCCTGTTTGAGCCTGCGTATTAATAAAGATTTCGATACGAGTATTAACGTGAGTTTTCTTGCAGATTAATAAAGACCTGATTTGTTTTTAAAAATGACTAATCGTACGTTATTGCTACCATAGTTTTCCTTTAAAAAAAACACGGACGAGTAGACATACACACACGAGTGTGCATCCAAACACGACTGTATATACAGCGTTGTACATTCACACACGAGTGTGCATGTGTTTCTACGAGTTTTAACGTTAATATACTTGCAGAACAATAAAGACCTGCTATGTTAAAGATGACTGATCGTCCCTTATTGTTACAATGTTCATAGCGAACACGTGTGGAGGCGAGTTTCAGGTGAAGCATCTCCATCACACAAGTTTACCCTTACCTGGCAGCATCGTGGCAGTTCGCTGGTCACACTCACTACGTTACACTCACGAGCTGTAGGGGCGGGGCTCTGTCTGCTCAGTGGCGCTGTTTTCATTCATTTAGCACCACGAGCGGGGAGTCTCATCCCTGTAGTTCCCTGTTGAGGTGGCGCATTCCTACCACGTTTCCCCTAAATTATTTGTACGACACAATATAAAAACAATTTGTTTGTTCCAATGCATAATCATACACGAGTACACATATACACTCCCATGTACACACACCCACACACGAGTGGACATACACAAAAGTACAGATCCATGTACATACAAACAGTAGTATACTTGTGTAATGCGGGCATAAACGGCCTCGCGGATATGACGTCACGGGGGGAGGAGTTAGGTCACGTGAGAGAGAGGGATGAGGTCTTAAGGGAGAGATACCGGAAGAAACGGGAGAGTGTTGGGAATAGAGACAGAGTGAGGCCACACAGTGCGGAGGTTGGAGAGTGGCGAGATCGCCACACACAGTAAGACTCGGCACCGTCGGCCAGCGGTGACGAGCACGGGGGAACAGGGAGCAGCGGTGGAGCTGCAGTGAGAGCAGCCGGAGGACTGCACAGCGGAGCTGCAGGAGCGCGAAAGGCTACGTGAGCGAAGGCAGCTGTCGAGCTGCTAAGCGGGGAGGCTCTGAGCGAGGGCCGTGTGGGACAAGTGTAAAGAACCCAAATAAAGGACAACGGAGACAGACCCAGTGAACGAGTCCTTTATTACACTTGCAAGCAATTCAACGTTATGTTGTGTCATCATGGGTTTATTTCACAAAGTTTAAAGTGCCAGCAACAACAATGGTATTGAACCTTATTCTTTACAGGAGTGGCTCTGGGTGGACATGCCACCACAAAGCAGCACGCGGCGGAGGAGGGAGGTGATCGCTCTCGCCACGCGAGCAAGGCCCCCTCGCTTCCTCTTCTTTCCCTGCATCACCACCTCCACCACCTGCACCTCCTCCACCTCCTGCTTTGTCTCGTCCTCCATCTCCTCCTCTTCATCCTCCACCACCATCTTCTCTCCATTCTCTGTCTTCTCCATTCCCTCCTCCTGTTCCTCCTCAACCTCTTCCTCCACCTTCTCCTCTTCCTGTTCCACCTCTGTCTTCTTATCCATCTTCTCTGCTTGGAAGCCCTCTTCTCCAAAGCTTGGAGCAATCGGGCCCTGTACAGGAGTGTCAGAGGTGGATGCGGTGGCGGTGGTGGTTGCAGCGGTGGTGGTGGTGGCGGCGGTGGTAGTGGTGGCGGCGGCGGTGTCGGTGGCGGCGGTGGTGGCGGTGGTGGTTACTGCGGTGGTGGTGGTGGCGGCGGTGGTGGTGATGGCAGTGGTGGAGGTGGCAGTGGTGGCGGAGGGTTTTGTGGCAGTGGCGGCAACAGCGTCAGTGGCAGTGGTGGCGGTGGATGCGGTGGCGGCAGTTGTGGCGTTGGCGGTGGTGGCTGTGGTGGCGGTGGTGACGGCGGTCGTGGCGGTGGTGGCGGTGGTGGTGGCGGCGGGTTTTGTGGCAGTGGCGGCAACAGCATCAGTGGCAGTGGGGGTGGTGGTGGCGTGGTGGTGGCGGTGGCGTGGTGGCAGTGGTGGTGGTGGCGGTGGTGGTGGCAGGGGTGGGGGTGGAGTTGCCGGCGGTAGCGGTGGTGGTGATGGTTGCAATGCTGGCAAGGCGCTGCTCCTGCTCAAGGCGCTTCTCCTCCTCGACGCGTTTCACGTTGGCGAGACACTTCTCCTCCTCCTCCAGATTCTTCTCCTCAGGACACATCATCTCGAGATGATGCTTCTCATCAATGAAGTACTTCACTTGAATGAGGCGCTTCTTGAGGAGATAGTCTCGGAAGTACTTCTCATCTGTGCGGCACTTCGCCCTGGCAATGCGCTGCACCTCAAAGAGGCGCTCCTCTTCCATGGTGCATCTTTCTTTGCTAAGGTTCTTTTCCTGGAGATGCTTCATCCCGCTGACGTCCTTCAACTCCCCAATTATCCTCTGATCAAGCAAAGATAAGCAAAAGAACATTCAGACATGCACATGCAAGAAAACATTCATACCCACAGGCACGCAAACGTGGACGTGCACATAAACCCAAACAAAAAAACATACTCACACATGTATGTACAGATGCAGCCATCCACATTCAGTCATTCAAACTTGCTTAGTACACACTTGAATATACACTATCACCTGCTGTTAACACAATGCCTTATCCATCAATACTTGTATCACATTGTACGTGTAGTACTAACCCCTAAATATCCCAACTCCTATAGAATGAAAATACATGTCACATCCTCATATATCCCCATAAACCCCATGCATGCACTCAAGACTTTGCTCGATTGTGGCGGTTTCATAGCAATTGTTGGCAATAATCATCACTGGCAATAGTTTTCACAGAATGTCCCATTATAAATATCTGGAAGCCCAAACTCTGGACAAACTTCACTGCAGCGCCCATAGTTTGGAACTGGAATGGTAACTTCCAATCAAATCACAGACATAATTAATGTGACTGCCTGATATCATTCTGTCTTCATTGGTAATAAATGGCCACTTCAAGTGCCTGCATGAGCGGGACGGTGAAGAGATGCGGTGATGGTGTCGGGACATGGTGTTGCGATATGGAGAGGAGAAGTAGTGGAATGTTCTAGAGAGATGGTGTATTGTGATGGTATAGAGGCATGATGAGGCTCTAATATGGTGTATTGAATTGGTGGTCGTGTAGTGTGATGAGAAGGTGATGGGGAGAGTTGGTGTCGTGATATTTTGGTGTGCTGGTGAGGTGACATGGTGTGCTCGTTGTCGAGAGAATGTCGTGTGTTTTAACCCCACAGACCCCATACACATCGTGCTCTCTTTTAGCCCCGCCCCCCTCCCAATACGTTCCATTCATTGGCTACCACATTCTGATAAGCTCCTCCCCCTCTCCCTCCTTAACTTGTATTTAAGAACTTGCATCTTGGAATCCCTGCCTCACTTGATACAGCAAATTCAGCTGTGACGGTCCCACCTGGGACGGAGACTTGTGTTGCCTCCGAAACGTCGTGATTTTTATTATTTTATTTTTATTAATTTTTATTTCATTTTATACCTACGTGACTTTACCGAAATAACTAAGAGTATGAATCCTTGCAGTCACGAAAGCTTCAAATCTAGAACCCATACACACCTTTGGGGAGCGATTCTTGTAACTTTGGCCTGGGAAAGGGTCCACCTTATCCATAACGTCCCCCCACGTGGTCGACTGGCACGCCGACTCCCGGGCTATGAAGAACAGAAAATGCATTCAAAGGACGAGTAATTAATTAGAGAACGAAGGACATGGAGTTTCACAGAACTAATTTTGAGATCCCAGTAATTACCGCTTACCACACAACAGGACCTGCTATTGAGAAATATTCAACACGGCATTTAAACTTTACAAGTCATGTTTTTGTCGGCATTTTGAGACCGTAAATTACCTAAGCTTGAGACCCGAGTTTGAACAAAGATGGCACAAACTCAAATCTAAACCCATCCTCTTTGCCACACTCCTCCTCCGCATATAATCCATGTGATGCAGGCATCTGGAACTTACCCTCATAGTCATCCAAGATCTCAGCCCACGTGATTTGTCCGTCCATGTTGTTGGGAAGTAGATTTTGTTTGAAGTTGGATGGCCTGGGGAGGTTGGAACAACGCTCAGATTTAGCAACCTTTTGAATCACTCATCCTCTTAATTATTACATATTTGACCACTCATTGTACCAATCCAATCACTATCGTGACTATACTCTTAGGTTTTTTTTCGGTAAAGTCAGGTAGGTAAAATAGATAAATAATAAAATAAATAATAAAAATATATAAATAATGATAGAAATAAATAATATATCACGACGTTTTGGAGGCAACACAAGCTTCCTTCATCAGGTGTAAAAAGGCACAGCAAAATAACTGTAGTTAATAACTGTAATTACTGTAGTTATTTTGCTGTGCCTTTTTACACCTGATGAAAGAAGCTTGTGTTGCCTCCAAAACGTCGTGATTTCATATTTTATTTCTATTATAATTTATATTATGTTTATTATTTATGATTTATTTTTACCTACGTCACTTTACCGAAAAAAACCTAAGAGTACGAATCCTTGCAGTCACGAAAGCTTCAAATCTAAAACACTATCGGGACTTTTTTGTTGTTGCTGCTAATGCTACATAATGCACGGGCATAATATGACTTTGAGACCCCCCCCCACCTCCTACGCATTCCACAAGTAGTGACTAATCCCATATCTGCATTTTTAATAAATATGCTAAATTCATCTGTTGATATGCAAATTCCTTTTTCAAGGCGCCCTTCCCCTCTAACCTAGCTTAAATATACGCTGCCAAGCTTGGTGGTGTTCATTCAGACGCTGTCTTTTCGACAGCCCTGTTCTTCACCGTTGTGAGAATTGTATTTTACTATGTTTATTTTTATTATTTTATTAATTCCCTTCTATGTGACTTTACCGAAAGAACCAAGAAGACTATCGTGACTGTTGCTTTAAAAGCCTACTCACTCGCTTGTTTGCCCACTCATGTGTGCGCCCGATCACTCACTCATCCACCCACACGAACATGTTTATTCCAACTGCCTATTCCATTAAACATAATCACCAGACTTAACAATGATATTTCACCTCTAATCCCGACATGCATGTTCATGTACAGCCCATTTGTATTACTCGACTGCTTGATAAAGGACCCATATGCCTTGTGGGTCATTAGGGTCATATGACCATACTTAATATTTTTTTATTACTGCCAAATGTTATTCATATTCTATGAGATTTAAACGGGTTATGCTCGTTTTAAATTCTGACTCGCCTGGGGTCTCAACAACGACAGTAACAGCAACATTTCAGGGCATGCCAAGTAACCTAACAGTTCTAATTTGATTGCAGAAAATCTACATACAAACATAAAAAATAATGAAGCTTGTGGTCAAAATGTCAAATAAAAATAAACCACATTCATCGTCAACAGGGTCGCTCACCTCGTTGATGATTCGCTCTCAAAAGGCTTCTTCTTCTGCTGCTGCTGCTGCCTCGTGTGCATCCCTCTCCACTGCGGCTGTGGCTGTGACGTCACAGAGGTGACGTCACTAGCGCGAGGCTCCGCCCCTCCACGAGGCCGGCTGGCGCATCACGTGGTGCAGTGCTGGTTGTGCGCGGGACCGGAAACAGCAGGGGCCTGGGTTCGACTTCAGACTCCGTGGTCTACACAGCGAGGGTGAGTGAATGGGTGAGTGGGTGAATGGGTGAGTGAATGGGTGGGTGGGTGAGAGATTGGGTGAGTGTGTGAGTGATTGAGTGAGTGAATGAGTGAGAGATTGAGTGAATGGGTGAGTGGGTGAGAGATTTAGTGAGTTATTGGGTGAGTGGGTGAGAGATTGGGTGAGTGGGTGAGTGGGTGAGATATTGAGTGAGTGGGTGTGAGTGAATAAGTGGATGAGAGTTTGAGTGAGTGGGTGTGAATGAATGTGAGTGGGTGTGAGATTGAGTGCGTTAGAGCTTGAGTGTGGCAGAGTGAGTCAGTGAGTGTGATAGAATGAGACAGTGAATTAGTGAGACAGTGAGTTAGTGAGACAGTGAGTTATTGAGAGACAGTGAGTTAGTGAGAGACAGTGAGTTAGTGAGAGACAGTGAGTTAGTGAGAAAGAGAGAGTGTGGCAGAGTGAGTGTTTGACAGAGTGAGAGTGTGCAGTTCGTGTTTTGTCGAGAAAGTGTGGCGAGTGTGTGTGTGCATTGTGTAGCTGTGTGTACATCGTGTACATAGTGTTTGTAGTCTCTAATTAGTCAAAATTACGCTACAGAAATTAAACATTTGCCCCCTTGCTTTGTGCTGTTTGATGTCGCCATTCCTGCGACGAGGACAGAAGGGAGGCCTGGCCGTTAGGCCTGCCATACACCTCGGCCTCAGGCTTCATATTCATTCTGTTTTATTTTTAAATCCTTTATATTAAGTTCACTTTGCTTGCTTGCTTGCGCGCTTACGACCGTGCAAATCTTTCGGTCGATTTTTTAACCCACTTCCCGTGATCCAATCGAGCTGACATTTTGCACACAGACTCGTTGTGCGTGACATTTTATTTTCGTGAAATTTTTCCCCCAAAATGTTACACTTTTTAGGTAAAAAAAAAGTATATTTAATTACCAATTGCTTAATGGTGGCAGGCAATCATCTGACCCATAGGTGGCAGCCATCTCAAGCCAGAGGACGAGAGGACTCTCGCCGCCCGTTTCAAAGACCAATGTGGGCTGGGTTGTGGCCCATTGAACACGCATATAAAGGATTTATAGTGAAAAACTTTTAATTTTTGTATAATTTGAATTATGAACTTGTATTTCATTCATTAAATTGCAAGCGTATAAACACCATCTTATTGGTTTATTTACTATTAAATTCATGGTTTTCTTAATCTATGTAGTTATGTTTAAGTGAGTGAGGTGGTAGTACTAAGTGTGAATTTGAGTTACATGTAAATTATTGTGCAATGGATTTGTCTGTGTGCACCTAGCCTGGCACGGGTGATATGGACTTTGTTATTATTAAGTCGTTAAAGAGATTGTTTATTTGTGTGTCTGTTATGTTTGTGTCAGATTACATATCTATGTGTGTAGCTGTCTGTGTTAATTTATGATGGGTGGTGGTGATGATGGGTTATGATGAAAATCTGTGATGAGGGGTGGTGATGATGGGTGCTGATGGTGATGGGTGTTGGTGATGATGGGTGTTGGTGTTGATAGGTGGTTGATGATAATGGGTGTTTATAATGGTGATGGATAGTGATTTTGATGGTTGGTGATGATGATGATGGCTGGAGAGTTAAAGTATTGAGTACTTCTGTTAACTCTTGAAGTCCTGGAATATGCATGTTTGTGTCTCTGTTAGATCAATCAATGAGGTACAAGTTATTATTTGCGTGATTTCCAGCGCTCCAAGCTAGTGTGATGTTGTGAATGCTCTTTAATGTGTTCGGAAAAAAAGTCTTCCATTAAAGTTATAGAAGTGTTCACTTATTTCAGGATGACAATTTTATATTTCGATAGATGTGATGCTTCGTCTGGTGGTTGTATCATCGATACTGTTAAATGTGTGGTGTTTATGGTAGAAGGTGCCATGTGTTGTGATCGTCTCACAGCTACTTGCGTGTTGAAGTTCATTCTAGACTTCGTCACGTTAAAGTGGTGCCTTGTAGTCATATCGGATTACTTGTTGATGTGGTGTGAAGCGCAGTGGTTGTGAGGTGGTCCAATTCCTGAATTTACTCTCGTGGCTAAGTGGTCTTGTTGAGCTAAAGTTGGAGAATAACTGTGATCATAACTTTATTTTAATTGTTTAATAAAAACTACTGCAGATTATAGATTTCAGGATGTACGTGGATTTCAGGTTCGTTGTTCCTGTGTTTGATGCCTTTGACTTCAATCGATAAGGATGTCAATGGGGAACGATGAATCCACATTTGCGTGTTTGATTTTGAGAAGATTTTAAACTATTATATTCCTGAAAATAAAATAATTTGTCTCGTTCCTTAACTGTTTGACCAAACGAATATTAATAAAGATTTCGATACGAGTATTAATGTGAGTTTTCTTGCAGATTAATAAAAACCTGATTTGTTTTTAAAGATGACTGATCGTACGTTATTGCTACCATATCCATACAGTGGTGTACATAGACATACAATGCAGTGTACATACACACGCGAGTGTGAATGCACAGCAATATTAACGTTAATAATTGTTTTGCAGATGAAGAAACATCGGATTTTTAAAGATATCTGAGCGTTCGTTAACTGTACAATGCTTACAACAAACACCTGTACACACACACACACGAGTCAAAGACAAGTGTACATACACAGCAGTGTAAATACACACACGCTTACAAGCTATACCATTTCGATTATCATTAAAAGTGTATGGCAGCAATTGTAATAATTTGCGTGGATTAAATTAAACAAATCACCTTGATTGTTCTGACGCGCTCATATCAACACAAGTACTTCAATATATTTATAAAACAAAGTCAGCACGGTATAAACTTGCACCTCAAAGTCCAAATCACAATTTTAATTCTTCAGTCTGCATTTCCCTGGTAACGCCTTTGAACTGGCAGCATTTTGCAGCACATTGCAGGGTGAATATTAGCAAATGAATGCGAATTATGCGGTGACATGAATATACGTATTCAGGGTTAAGCTCAATGGCAAGATTAGCGAAGCTCTGTTGCTAGATATGCAGATTGTAAATTCCAAAAACAATTTAATTTTAAGATCATGAAATACAACGTCGAGAACTGCATATGTCATCAATGCAACATCATTCCAAACGACCCCACCCACCATTTGTGTGCTGCTGTCATTGACCCAAGTCGAATGACGCCTGTGACTTATTGCTTGCCACACCTTACGCCACGCTCCCACGCCCCCTTCATTCGTTTTTTGTTTCTCAGAAGGAGACACTCCCTATTTTTTGCCATTCCCCTGCCACGAGTAAAGTTTTGCAAAAACAACCCCCTTCCTTCATTGACGGTGTCGGACGGTAACGCTGTGGTGGATGTGAGAAATGTCCCGGAGGGAGGCTCGTAGCCACCACAGCGGCCCACGAGGTCTTTGGACGGGTGCGAGGGGCTGGGAACCCCTCAATAGTCAAAATTTAAACACGTGCAAAATATTGAACACAAACACACTGGGGTATATACACAGCGAAGGTCGTATGTTACAGACTAAAAGGTGACGATTGTTTTTGTTGCGTTACTTTATAATAAACCACGCTTACAAGCTAAACCATTCAGATTATTATTCAAAGTTTATGATGTAAATTATAATAGAACACACTTGTTTGCTAGAAGCACCATGTTCAACACGAGTGTCCTTAATATGTTTATTAAACAGGTTCAGAACAGTATAAACTTGCACCTCTTAGTCCAAATCAAACTCGACATCTTCATTTCTATACTTCGAACTGTATGTCAATCTTCTAAACGTGCAGCAGTTTACAGGACATAGCCGGGTGAATATTGGCAAATTCAAAGGAAGCACGGAATTATGCATACACTTATGCAGTGAGATGTACATACGTATTAAGGTTTAATTATAATGGCCAGATTAGCTAAGCTATGTTGCTAGATATGGCCATTGTGCTTAAGCCTAAGTAGGAATATGCTGAATCATTGTTCGCTTCCATTTGAATAGGGATGGGCATCTCCTTGAATAATGATGTGCATGTTGTTAGTCTGTACATTTACAATGGCCTGTAAGCTGTGATCAATGTATCGGATTTATCTGTGAAATACCGTCTAAGATATTGCAATGCTGATGGAGATAATCAGTAAGTGCATTGAATGTGGAGAGGTTACCAGCTCCTCGCACCTGTCCAGAGACCTCGTGGGCGGCTGTGGTGGCTACGAGCCTCCCAGGACATTGCTCACATCCACCGCAGCGTTTCCGTCCGGCATCGCCGATGCGGTAGGGGGTTGTTTAGACAGAACTTTACTCGTTTCTTAGAAGGAGGCAATCCCTGTTGTTTGACATTCCCCTGCCACGAGTCAAGTTTATACTATTCCCCTGCCCATATCAACACGAGTGTTCTGAAATATACGTATGAAACAAGGACAGCACGGTATAAACTTGCACCTCAAAGGTCCAAACCACAAGTTTAATACTTCAGACCGCATTTCCCTGGTAACGGCTTTGAACTGGCAGCAGTTTGCAGCACATTGCAGGGTGAATTTTAGCAAATTATTTTAATAAACACAATAGACAGGAAGGACAAGTTTCAAAGGGCTCGCATAATGCACACGCTTAATGTACATTGCCTCAGTAATTCCCCCCCCCCCAAATCTGGCTGTCGACTGACTGAAGCTAGATTTAATTACAAGCGAAACGTCGTACTCACATTGTAAATGTTGTGGCTTGGCTCTCCAACACACCGGTGTGCTGTACTAGTGACGAATTTGCATGTTCTGTTTACGTGACAATCCTTACTAGTTGGCCATGTCGGGTGGTGGCGGGTTTCAACGACACATTTGTATATTTAAGCGATCTAACCCAAAAAACATTTAATATGGACATTATAATAAACCACGCTTACAAGCTAAACCATTCAGATGATCATTCAAAGTTCATGGCAGAATTTTTAATATAAAACACTCGTTTTCTAGAAGCACCCCGCTCAACACGATTGTCATTAAATATATTTATAAAACAAAGTCAGTAAAGTATAAACTTGCACATTTTATTCCAAATCAAGCTCGAGATCACCAATTTTGATATTTCAGGCTGTATGTCGCTTTATAATCCTCTAAACTTGCAGCAGTTTAGAGGACATTGGGGGTGAATATTTGCAAATTAACACGAAGCACGGAATTATGCATGGAGATGCACATCCTTATTCAAACGGAAGTGTACAATTATGCGTGAGATGTACATACGTATTATGTTGCTGGATATGCGGATTGTTAACCTTATCTTTGACAATCACATTTGCACATCACTATTCGAATATTACTTTAATCCTAAGCTGTATGTCTATCTATACCATCCACTTCTATCGGTATCTTACACCCATTATATGTACTGTATGCGTACAGTATACGTACTGTATATCACCATTGTACAGCTTACTACTTTACATGTGTTCTATGCTCAATAGAATTGCAAGTAGTCATATTCTGGGTACATGGGCATGGTTATAGACTAAACAGTATTAGAGTTAGAGAATTACAATGACAGTAACTAATTACAGTGCGTCATCCCTTTACAATGCACAGTGCTAAAACGCCTCTAATTGCATATATCACAAACGAACAATTCAAAGCCAAGCTTAAAGTCTAAAACAAGTCTAGAACAAATCTAGAACATTTATATAACGATCAAAAACAACCTTTGGGTCCTTGACCTGTAAAATGCAACAGCGTGTGTTACACGCAGCAATCCTTCCGAGACGCCATTAACCACGTGGCTGGTCTACACGTGCGGTTCTTCATTAACCCTGCCGGCCACCTACAGGCCCGACTCAGACATTACATGCTGCTGTACACACATGCATTGATGCATTGCACAGCACATCAGGACTTTCACAGAACCACACTTTACTCCCTTGCTGTACAAGGACACCCTTAAAAGAGTGATCCATTCCTAATGTGCCACACACGCCTCAGGCGGACAGAGCATGGGTCGGGGCACGAGTGGGTGAGTGGGTGGGTGGGTGAGTTGGTGAGTGGGTGAATGGGTGAGTTGGTGAGTGAGTGGCTGAGAGGGTGAGTGAGTGGGTGAGTGAGTGGGTGAGTTGGTGAGTGGGTGAGTGAGTGAATGGGTGAGTGGGTGAGTGAATGGGTGAGTTGGTGAGTGGGTGAGTGGTGAGTTGGTGAGTGGGTGAGTTGGTGAGTGGTTAGGGGCACGAGACGGCAAGTGGCTGAGTTGCTGAGTGGCTGAGTGGCTGAGTGGCTGATTGGCTGAGTTGCTGATTGGCTGAGTGGCTGATTGGCTGAGTGGCTGAGTGGTTGAGTTGCTGAGTGGCTGAGTGGCTGATTGGCTGAGTGTCACCGCGGGAAGCCGCCATCTTGTCTCCACGGGAAGCCGCCATCTTGTCTCCATGGGAAGCCACCATCTTGGCTATGCGGGAAGCCGCCATCTTGTCTCCGTGGGAAGCCACCATCTTGGCTATGCGGGTAGCCGCCATCTTGTCTCCATGGGAAGCCACCATCTTGTCTCCACGGGAAGCCGCCATCTTGTCTCCGTGGGAAGCCACCATCTTGGCTATGCGGGAAGCCGCCATCTTGTCTCCGTGGGAAGCCGCCATCTTGTCTCCATGGGAAGCCACCATCTTGGCTATACGGGAAGACGCTATTGTGTCGCCACCGCGTCAAACACCGTCGGCGGAGTACGGGGAGTCGGGGACCCGCAGCCATACGGGGCGCAGTAGAGGATATACTGGCCGCCGACATTATTTCCCCGTCCAACAGTCCGTGGGTTGCTCCAGTGGTCCTTGTGAAGAAAAAGGATGGGAAATTGCGGTTTTGTGTCGATTTTCGCAGGTTGAATAAAGTGTCCGTTGCGGATGCGTACCCCCTGCCGTGTATGGATGACTCCCTCGATGCCTTGTCTGGGGCGAAGTTTTTATCTACTCTCGATCTTTCATCGGGATTTTGGCAACTTTCCCTGGACGAGTCCTCGAGGGAAAAGATGTCTTTCCGTACGCCGCAGGGCTTGTTTCAATTTGTCTCCCAATGGGCTTGAACGCCGCCCCGGCGACGTTCCAGCGATTGATGGAACTCGTGTTGACCGGTCTGCAGTGGGACACGTGTCTGATATATTTGGACGATGTTATCGTCTTCAGCCGCACGTTTGAGGAACATCTGCGGAGATTGGACGCGGTGTTTGCGAGGATGCATTCCGCTAAATTGAAGTTTAAGCCTAAAAAGTGTCACCTGTTGCAGCGATCCGTGCGCTATTTGGGCCACATAGTCAGCTCGGACGGGGTGGCCACGGACCCGGAGAAGACGGCGTGCGTCCGGAACTGGCCGACTCCAGCCTCAGTGGGGGACGTGCGTCGGTTCGTCGGGTTCGCTTATTACCGCAGGTTCGTGCCGGACTTTGCCACGATCGCGAGGCCTTTACACCTCCTTACGGCGAAGGGCCGGAGGCTCAGTTGGGGACCGGCGGAGGAGGCGGCATTTCAGAGCTACGCGATCGGTTGGCATCAGCACCGACGCTGGACTATCCGGATTTTACTCGGCCATTTATCCCCGATACCGACGCGAGTGACACGGGGATTGGGGCTGTCCTGTCCCAATCTAGGGACGGCGTCGAACGCGTAGTGGCTTACGGAAGCCGCGTGCTGTCTCCGGCGGAGACCCGCTGCTGCGTTACTCGTCGGGAACTCTTGGCCATAGTACATTTTCTTCGCCAATACCGGCCGTATCAGGCTACACAGGGGATCTTTGTCTTTGTGTTAGGTGCTAGCTAACAGCACTTGCCCCAACATTCTGTTCAGGCTACACGGGGGATCTTTGTCTGTGTTGGGAGCAAGTTTGAGTGGCCGCGTAGTCGTGGGAGTTGACCGGGCACCTGCTGCTGACAGTCGTTAACTACGGTTAGACAGACGCTGATAGAGACACACACAGACTGACAAGACAGGCGGACAGACACAGACGAGAGCAACACAGAGACAGGTACAGAGACGACGTGGACAGAGAGACACAGGCAGAGAGACACACACAGAGGCGAACAGAGACACAGACGGACAGAGACAGAGATATGTTGAATCGAACACGTTCAACTAGCTCCATTGTCAAAGATTCATCAATCTTTGCCCATCCCCGCAAGTCGTTCTTGTTTCTATTTGTGTGTGGTGTGTACGTGTAAGCAATGTGGGATATCGATGTACACAGAAATGAACAAGATCAGCAGACAAGACGTCTTTCATTTATTCGGTCTCTCCACGAAACAAAGGAACGTTTTACACAAAATATAAATCCCACGGCCTTCTGCGAGTCCATCATTAATGAGAATGCATCTCCTCTACGTGAAACGTTTAAGCGGTACGCCTTGTAACTGATGGATGATCCGAGCATGCTCCCTATTGCATGCTCCCTACTCGAGGCAGATACTTCCTTGAAACACAAAAGTACCCTTTGACCTGTATCACAAGAATAACGGGTCTCACCTGAGTAATCTCTACAGGCTACTTACAAACACAAATACACACTTTGTCCCAACATCACTTATTCGATGTTTGACCCTCAGACAAAATGTTCAATGTACGCGCACAATCAGACAAGTATTCATTCTAAACTACTGACAGGCATATTGACATTGAACTACTGCAGTGAAACTTACTGCATCGGTAAAGTCACGGAGAAAGAAATTAAATAACAGAATACGACGTTTCGATTGGAATACAAGCAACCATCATCAGGTGCAACAAGTGAATGAGAAAACAAACATAGTGAACTTAGAAATATAATGCAACACAACACAGAGTCAGCCAACACAAGTCAACACCCTACCTGGTTGATTACGTTCTTACAAAATTGAACAATTTAGTTTAGATAACATCGTATTAACAAGGAGCTATTTAAAGAATGCACCCTCTACTGAACAGCGGATGTGAAACATAAAATTGTGTCATTCAAAACGAGTAGGTCATTGCATGTTGGCGTCTGGGTCAAAATGTAGCAAATTCTAAACATTACCTACAAACTCCACAACTGAGATGCCACATCAACCATCGCCCCCTACTGACAGGCTCTTGTCCACACGCAGGCCGGTGCAGGGCCACCACCTTGTGCCACACAAGGGCAGCTGCCACTTGGGGTGCTCCTCGAGTGTTTGAGACGAGATACGATACAAAACTCCGAGTTGCTGAGCGGATTAAGTAAGCACCATGTAAAAGCAATTATAACAGAGTGAATGCTTGGGAGCTTATTGGCTCTCGCTCCTGGTTAGAGATCTACCCAACACACAGGTCCACAAAGACTGGCCGCTCTTACCCTGCAGGTTGCACCTAGGAACTGAGTGTTCAACTTCACATTCTTGTCATTAAAGGCCTGTGACAAAGGTGCATCTATTGGAGCGACATCGTCTCAAGCTTACACATCTACCGGGTCTCCATTTGACTTCGTGTTGTCTCAGAGGAAGTCCACCCACACCTCCACTTCCACAAACTGCTGGGAGTTCCCTCGCTCTGCCTCACAGTCAGAATTCTCCTCCTGCTTCACGTTGCCTCCATCGATGTGAAGGTCACATTTTGGACTTGAATCTTCATCTTCACATTTTACCTTCACTTCTTCACATTTCACCATCACTTCTTCACATTCCACCTTCACCTCTTCACATTTCACCTCGATACCTTTAAAAGTGTCCAAGCTGGGATTTTCTTCCGGTTCTTGTTTCACGAGGAATGGGCTCATTGCAGCACTTTGACTTTCACAAGCTGTCTTCAGACTCCAGTCCTTGTGGATCTTCTGACGCTTGTGTGTTCTCTGGTGTACTTGAAGACGTGTTGACCGTGTAAATGCCTTCCCACACAGAGTGCACTTGAAGAGTTTCTCTCCCGTGTGTGTTCTCTGGTGTTTTTTAAGATGTGATGACCGTGTAAATGCTATCCTGCACGGAGTGCACTTGAAGAGTTTCTCTCCCATGTGTATTCTCTGGTGTGCTTGAAGATTTGATGACTGTGTAAATGCCTTCCCACACACAGTGCACTTGAAGGGTTTCTCTCCTGTGTGTGTTCTCTGGTGTTTTATAAGAGAAGATGACTGTGAAAATGCCTTCCCACACACAGTGCACTTGAAGGGTTTCTCTCCCGTGTGTGTTCTCTGGTGTATTTTAAGATAAGATGACCGTGAAAACGCCTTCCCACACACACTGCACTTGAAGGGTTTCTCTGTTGTGTGTGTTCTCTGGTGTTTTTTAAGATCTGATGACTGTGCAAATGCCTCGTCACACACAGTGCACTTGAAGGGTTTCTCTCCTGTGTGTGTTCTCTGGTGTGCTTGAAGATTTGGTGACTGTGCAAATGCCTTCCCACACACACTGCACTTGAAGGGTTTCTCTCCCGTGTGTGTTCTCTGGTGTATTACGAGATGATGTAAAAGAGAAAACGTCTTCCCGCACAGAGTACACTTGAAAGGTTTCTCTCCTGTGTGTGTTCTCTGGTGTCTTTTAAGATTATTTGACTGTGAAAATGCCACCCCACACACACTGCACTTGAAGGGTTTCTCTCCCGTGTGTGTTCTCTGGTGTTTTACGAGATGATGTAAAAAAGAAAAAGCCTTCCTGCACAGAGTACACTTGAAAGGTTTCTCTCCTGTGTGTGTTCTCTGGTGTCTTTTAAGATTATTTGACTGTGAAAATGCCACCCCACACACACTGCACTTGAAGGGTTTCTCTCCCGTGTGTGTTCTCTGGTGTTTTACGAGATGATGTAAAAAAGAAAAAGCCTTCCTGCACAGAGTACACTTGAAAGGTTTCTCTCCTGTGTGTGTTCTCTGGTGTCTTTTAAGAGTAGATGACTGTGAAAATGCCTTCACACACACACTGCACTTGAAGGGTTTCTCTCCTGTGTGTGTTCTCTGGTGCTGTGTCAAATTTCCAGTCCGCTCCGTGCTGTATCCACACTGGTCGCATTGTTGCCTTGCCGTACCGAGCTGTGCTGACTGCCTTTGCTCCATCAGACCAAGCGTAAGCTGTAGACAGAAAAAAAGTAATATCCACACCACCTACACGTCAGTATCGAGGCACAGATGAATGCAAAAACACAGCCACGCGTGACTTAACACGTCTATACTTATTCATATATTCATGATGTCGTGAAAAAGTTTCCCAAATTCATCACACAGGCTGTTATTGCACACAATGAGAGGGCAAATGGTCATAAATATGCCTGGAAGCCCTCGTATCTCCATGGTGAGATGTCAACTACCTCGCCTGGTATACAGGAAGTCGTGGGTTCGATCCTGACCCTGACGCCTGCTGCTGTATATTTGGAGTTTGCGTGTCTCTCTTTCTCTGCGTGGTGAGATGTTGACTACCTCACATGGTATACAGGAAGTCGTGGATTCGATCCCGACCCTGACGCCTGCTGCTGCTGTATATTTGGAGTTTGCGTGTCTCTCTCTCTCTCTCTCCATGGTGAGATGTTAACTACCTCGCCTGGTATACAGGAAGTCGTGGGTTCGATCCCGACCCTGACGCCTGCTGCTGCTGTATATTTGGAGTTTGCGTGTCTCTCTCTCTCCGTGGTGAGATGTTAACTACCTCACCTGGTATACAGGAAGTCGTGGGTTCGATCCCGACCCTGACGCCTGCTGCTGCTGTATATTTGGAGTTTGCGTGTCTCTCTCTCTCTCTCATGGTGAGATGTTAACTACCTCGCCTGGTATACAGGAAGTCGTGGGTTCGATCCCGACCCTGACGCCTGCTGCTGCTGTATATTTGGATACAGGAAGTCGTGGGTTCGATCCCGACCCTGACGCCTGCTGCTGCTGTATATTTGGAGTTTGCGTGTCTCTCTCTCCGTGGTCGCGTGGATTTTCCTCCGAATCTCCCGGGTTTCCCCTCCACATTTAGAGTCAACATCAGCACGCGTGCAGCGTCTTTGACCGATACACATTTCCACACGTAGTCTTGGTTCTTTCGGTAAAGTTGCGTAGATAGGAAATAACAGTAATAGATAATAGAATTAAATTAATAAAGACCACTTGTGTTGCGATCGAAACGTCGTGGTTTTTATATATTTACAATTTTGTTTATTTTGATTAATTTTATTAACCGTTATTTTTATTTAATTTTCTATCCACGTGACTTTGCCGAAAGAACCAAGAATATTAATTGCTGCAGTTACGAAAGTTTTAAGTCAAAACACTGACACACGCGTTGACAAAACCCACCTTGTGTCGTGGGCATGTCGCCCACAACACAAGGTGTATCGCAGCTCAAGCGGGCTTGGCCTGGTAAAAAAAAGAAAAAAAACTGCGTTAATATTTACAATAAACCAAAGTTACAAAGTAGTGAAGACAAATTAAACATAAGCGACATGGCTCAGTAACATCAAAACATGGCTACAATTAACAACAGCACAAACTCTACACGCCGTGCTAGACCGGGACCAATATCATCGTGAAGTCGCACACGCCGTTAGGCAGCACTAAAGAAGAAGAAGAGAGAATTAAAGCAAACGCAACCAGGCGAGGGCAGGAGGCAAGGCCCCGCGTGTCTAGGCCCCGCGTTGTAAAGTTCCAACTTGGACATCGATTCACAAGCTGCTGCTGCTCTATTGACATCCCTACGAGAGAGAGCGCGAGGCTCTAGCTGGGTAAACAACAACAACCACAACAACAACAACAACCACAACAACCACCACGACGATGAGAATTTCTCACCTCGGATTTCACTGCACGCGCGGAGCGACAGCTTCCTGTTACCTCGTGACGTCACGCGGTAGCAGGTGACATGACGTCACTTCCTGGGTACGAGACACGCCCCTCCCACAACGAGCGGCTCTGTAACTAAATGAGAATATGAATAAATTATGTTAATGAGACCGTCGCAATAAACTCGTGACGTCTTTAACGAACTCTTTATGTTAATGAGCCGCCAGTCACTGGGCGTGGCTTTGCCCAAATAAGGATTGGCAACTGGAACGATCTCTGCAGTGACCGAGGCGGAGGTGACGTCACGTTCAAGAGCGCGGTGGACGGGGGGGAGGGGGTGACATCCTTGGTGACATGACGTCACTAGCGAGGTACACCTCCCTTGGCGTTTCACGCGGATGACGTAATGCTGAGTGGTGACGTCACAGAGCGGGGTTGGAGTCTAAGTTGATTTAGATCCATTTTCCATTGCTCCATCTCTTGAACAGAGACCCCTTGGGTGTGTGTACACTGTGTGTGTGTGTGTACACTGTGTGTGTGTGTACACTGTGTGTGTGCACTGTGTGTGTGTGTATATACACTGTGTGTGTGTGTGCACTGTGTGTGTGTACACAGTGTGTGTGTACACTGTGTGTGTGTGTGTACACTGTGTGTGTGTACACTGTGTGTGTGTACACTGTGTGTGTACACTGTGTGTGTGCACACTGTGTGTGTGTACACTGTGTGTGTGTGTACACAGTGTGTGTGTACAGTGTGTGTACACTGTGTGTGTACACTGTGTGTGTGTATATACACTGTCTGTGTGTACACTGTGTGTGTGTGTGCACTGTGTGTGTACACTGTGTATACACAGTGTGTGTGTGTACACAGTGAGTGTACACTGTGTATACACAGTGTGTATACACAGTGCGTGTACATTGTGTGTGTGTGTACACTGTGTGTGTGTACACTGTGCGTGTGTGTACACTGTGTGTATGTGTACACTGTGTGTGTGTACACTGTGTGTGTACACTGTGTGTGTACTCTGTGTGTACTCTGTGTGTACATTGTGTACGTACAGTGTGTGTTACATGTACGCACACAATCAGACAAGTATTCATTCTAAATTATTGACAGGCATATGCACAAAATTTAATAACTGCAGTGAAATATACTGCATCAGATAACATCTTATTCTCTGGTTCTTTCAGTAAAGTCACGTAGAACGAAATTTAATAGAATACGACGTTTCGATTGGAACACAAGCAACCATCGTCAGGTACAACAATTGAATGAGAAAACAAACATAGTGAACTTAGAAATATAATGCAACACAACACAAGAGTCAGCCAACACAACAGTCAACACCCTACCTGGTTGATTACGTTCTTCCAAAATTGAACAATATAGTTTAGATAACATCTTATTAACAAGGAGCTATTTAAAGAATGCACCCTCTACTGAACAGTGGATGTGAAACACACAATTGTGCAATTCAAAACGAGTAGGCCTTTGCAAGTTGGCGTCTGGGTCAAAAATGTAGCTAATTCTAAACATTACCGACTAACGACACAGCTGAGATAACAGATCAATCATCGCCCACTACTGACAGGCTCTTGACAACACGCAGGCCGGTGCAGGGCAACCACCTTCTGCCACACAGGGGCAGCTGCTACTTGGGGATGCTCTTCGAGTGTTTCAGACAAGCACCATGCAACAGCAATTATGATGAGAACATCGTGAATGATTGGGGGCTTATTGGCTCTCGCTCCTGGTGAGAGATTGACTCAACCCACAGGTCCACTAAGACTGGCCACTCGTCTTGCTTCTTTCGGTAAAGTCGTCACGTAGAAGGGAAGTAATAAAATAATAAAAATAAAACAATTCTCAAGACGTTTCGGCCACAACGCAAGCAGCCGTCCTCAGGTAAAAACCAGGTCTGTCGAGGTGACAGCGTCTGAATGAAACAGCACACGAGCTTGGAGCATATATATAAGCTGGGTGCCTTGACAAAGGAATTTGCAAATCAAGAGGCATTTAGCATATTTATGAGAAATGCAGGTATGTGATTAGTACTACTTATGCCCGTGCATTATGCAGAATTAGCAGCATCAAAGGAAGGGGATAGGGGTAGCATTAACAAAGGGAAGGAGTGTTAATAGTATGTAGCTGCAGTAACTGGCCACTCGCTCTTACCCTGCAGGTTGAACCTAGGAACTGAGTGTTCAACTTCACGTTATTGTCATTAAAGGCCTGTGACAAAGGTGCATCTATTGCAGCGACATCGTCTCAGGCTGACACATCTACCGGGTCTCCATTTGACTTTGTGTTGTCTTGGAAGTCCAGCCACACCTCCACAAACTGCTGGGAGTTTCGATTTAAAGCTTTCGTGACTGCAGGGATTAATCTTCTTGGTTCTTTCACCTAAGGACGGCTGCTTGCGTTGTGGCCGAAACGTCGTGAGAATTATTTGATCATGTTTTATTTGTATTATTGTATTACTTCCCTTCTACGTGACTTTACCGAAAGAACCAAGAAGATGCTTGGAGTTGCCATATTCCACTCTGCCTCACAGTCAGAATTCTCCTCCTGCTTCACGTTGCCTCCATCGATGTGAAGGTCCCATTCTGGAGTTGAATCTTCATCTTCACATTTTACCTTCACTTCTTCAGCTCTTCACCACTTCACCTCTTCACATTTCACCTTCACCTCTTCATATTTCACCTCGTTACCTTTAAAAGTGTCCAAGCTGGGATTTTCTTCCGGTTCTTGTTTGATGAGGGATGGGCTCATTGCAGCACTTTGACTTTCACAAGCTGATTTCAGACTCCACTCCTTGTGGATATTCTGATGCTTGTGTCTTCTCTGGTGTACATGAAGATGTTGCTGACTGTGCAAACGCCTTCCCGCACGGAGTGCACCTGAAGGGTTTCTCTCCCGTGTGTGTTCTCTGGTGTTTTACAAGATAGATGACTGTGAAAACGCCTTCCCACACACACTGCACTTGAAGGGTTTCTCTCCCGTGTGTGTTCTCTGTGTTTGTTGATGACGCCTTCCCACACACACTGCACTTGAAGGGTTTCTCTCCCGTGTGTGTTCTCTGCAAGAGAGATGAGTGAAAACGCCTTCCCACACACACTGCACTTGAAGGGTTTCTCTCCCGTGTGTGTTCTCTGGTGTGTTTACAGAGTACAGTATGATGTGCAAACGCCTTCCCACACACACTGCACTTGAAGGGTTTCTCTCCGTGTGTGTTCTCTGGTGTTGTTTACAAGAGTAGATGACATGTGAAAATGCCTTCCACACACACTGCTTGTGCAAACGCCTTCCCACACACACTGCACTTGAAGGGTTTCTCTCCCGTGTGTGTTCTCTGTGTGTTTAAAGAGTATGATGTGCAAACGCCTTCCACACACACTGCACTTGAAGGGTTTCTCTCCCGTGTGTGTTCTCTGGTGTCTAAAGTAGATGATGCAAATGCCTTCCCACACACAGTGCACTTGAAGGGTTTCTCTCCTGTGTGTGTTCTCTGGTGCTGTCAAATTTCATCCGATCCGTGCTGTATACACCGGTCGCATTGTTGCCTTTTTGCACCGAGCTGTGCCGAGTGCCTTTGCTCCATCAGACCAATTCTGCAGAGGAGGCAACAGCTGCAGACAGAAAAAAGAATATCCACACCATCTACACGTCAGTATCGAGCACAGCGGAATGCATATAACACAGTCACACGTGACTTACACGTCTATACTTATTCATATATTCATGATATAGTGAAAAAGTTTACCAAATTCATCACACGGCTGTTATGGCACACAATGAGAGGGTGAATGGTCACAAACATGCCTGGAAGCCTCGTATCTTCAAAATGAATGTTAACCCAAAACTCCGAGCACACAATTTCGGCTGTCAAGCTACAAAAGGAATATTTATGAAAGCTAAATTCAGCTGACATAGCAAAGGGTGTTGAAAATAATACTATTTGTGTTATGCAGAAATGCATAAATTAATGTTCAATCGCAACTTAGAGGTGTGAAGCCAGCCAGGCTCACGATGTCCTGAATGCTGAGATGAGCAGATCTGACTTCAGCTGCTGCACGTGTGTGCTGTGTCAACTTCTTGACTTTTTCCATTCTTATAAAGAGTTCCAGAGGAAACCAAAAACAAACTATTGTTGTGATATAACCTCCGTGTTCAATAGAGTTAATAGATTTTCTTGGTTCTGTCGGTAAAGTCACGTAGAAGGGAAGTAATAAAATAATATAAAATAAAACATAATAAAATAATTCTCACGACGTTTCGGCCACAACGCAAGCAGCCGTCCTCAGGTGAAAACAGGTCTGTCAGAAAACCAGGTCTGTCAGACCTGGTTTTCACCTGAGGACGGCTGCTTGCGTTGTGGCCGAAACGTCGTGAGAATTATTTAATTATGTTTTATTATTTTATTATTTCCCTTCTACGTGACTTTACCGAAAGAACCCAGAAGATGTAATATTGTTTTGATATAACGTGCGTGTTCAACAGAGTGAACAGACTTGACTCTGGCACACACACTGCCATGGTAAACAGCAGCAGGGGTTGTCCCCTCCACATTTAGAGTCAACATGAGCACGCGCTCAGCGTGTTTGACAGACATTGACACACGTAGTCTTGGTTCTAAAGTCACGTAGATAGCAAATACAAATAACAGATAATGGAAATAAACAAAGACCACTTGTGTTGCGGTCAAAACGTCGTGGGTTTTTTTGCTTTATTTGCATTTTTTTATTTAATTTAACATTTTTATCTGTTATTTCATTTTCTATCTCCGTGACTTTACAGAAAGAACCAAGAATATGAATTGCTGCAGTTACGAAAGTTTTAAGTCAAAACATTGACACACGCGTTGACAAAACCCACCTTGTTGTTGTTGTGGGCAGGTAGCTTCTGTAAACAAGAGCGGTACAGCAGCTCAGGCGGGCTTGGGCTGGTAAAAAAACGAAAAAAAAACTGCGTTAATATCTACAATAAACCAAAGTGACAAAGTAGCGAGCCGCGTGAAGACAAATTAAACTTAAGGGAGGGAATTAAAGCAAACGCGACCAGGCGAGGGCAGGAGGCAAGGCCCCGCGTGTCTAGGCCCCGCGTTGTAAAGTTCCAACTTGGACATCGATTCACAAGCTGCTGCTGCTCTAGTGACATCCCTACGAGAGAGAGAGCGAGGCTCTAGCTTGGTAAACAACAACAACCACAACACAACCACAACAACCACCACAACCACAACCACCACAACGATGAGAATTTCTCACCTCGGATTTCACTGCACGCGCGAAGCTGCAGCTTGTGACGTCACGCGGCAGCAGGTGACATGACGTCACTCCCGGGGTACAGCAACAGCCCCTCCCACAACGAGTGGCTACTCTAACTGACGTCATTAATACATTATGTTAATGTGTGGAGATCGAAACGTCGTGGGTTTTATGCTTTAATGAGTGACTTTACCGAAAAAGCCTAAGAGTATGAATCATTGCAGTCACGAAAGCTTCAAATCTACAATTTAATAAGCGACTTTTTCCGAAAAAGCTTAAGAGTATGAATCATTGCAGTCACGAAAGCTTCAAATCTACAATTTAATAAGCGACTTGACCGAAAAAGCCTAAGAGTATGAATCATTGCAGTCACGAAAGCTTCACATCTGGAACTCATCATGGATGTGGCTGAACGTCACCGTGTAGGAGCCCAGAGCGTGACACCTTCACGCGCTGGGCGAGTGGCGCAGTCTCGCTTCCCATGCGAGAGGTCGCGGGTTCGATCCCCGCGTCCTCCACAGGCGAATATATTTTTAAATCCTTTATATTAAGTTCGCTTGCTTGCTTGGTGCTTGCTTGCTTACGACCGTGCAAATCTTTCGGTCGTTTTTTAACCCACTTCCCGTGATCCAATCGAGCTGACATTTTGCACACAGACTCGTTGTGCGTGACAATTAATGTTCGTGAAAAAATGTCCAAAATTTTACACTGTTTAGGGAAAACAAATTAAATATTTAATTACCAATTGCTTAATGGTGGCAGGCAATCATCTGACCCATAGGTGGCAGCCATCTCAAGCCAGAGGACGAGAGGACTCTAGCCGCCACGCATATAAAGGATTTAGAGTGAAAAACTTTGTTTTTACGGGTTATACTTGTTTTACATTTATTCAAATAGAAAACGTTACACATTTGGTGAGTCCATTGGGCAAGGCACTGACCGCTTGATTGGGATTTGCTGTTTATTAAAAGAAACATTGTTGATCGAAATTTTGCTTTCATGGCTTTATTTTGGTGATTTCGAAAAGTGTATTGGTTTAGCCATGTTTGTTGTAGTACAGAGTTAGACTGATGGCCTTAATCTAAGTTGTCTTATGGTTGTTGTTGTTGTTTGACTTGCATCCCACTGGGATATTTGCACACAGCGTTGGTGTGTAACGGTGATTTTTTCTGCAACATTTTGCTGTCTTTTCTTGGATTTTCTGTTTGCTCTTAGTCACATATTCACTTTAAGATGTTTTTTGTTCATGTTTTTGTTTTTTGTTTGTTGCGGTTGCACCCGATTCAAGAGCCGAATGGCTCACAGGGCTACACCTAATACATGAACTTGAACTTGAAAGCTTCAAATCTAGAACTCATTCATGGATTAGGCTGAACGTCACCGTGTAGGAGCCCAGAGCTTGTTACCTTCACGCCCTGGGCGAGTAGCGCAGTGGGTAGCGCCCTCGCTTCCCATGCGGAAGGTTGCGGGTTCGATCCCCGTGTTCTCCACAGGCGATGCGTTCACTTCTCTTTTACACACTCGTGGCAATGATCACCGTCAATCTATTACAATGTTTCCATAAGTTTCAACCTCCCACCCCCCCACATTCAGACTCTGTCTTCTCGACAGAGAACAGGTCTGTCGAGAAGACAGAGTCATTCAGACTCTGAGACCCATAGAATCACTCACACACACAGAGCGAGCCATAGACTCATCACACACACAGACCCATAGACTCACTCACACACAGACCCATAGACTCACTCACACACAGAGACCCATAGACTCACTCACACAGAGAGAGAACCATAGACCAGGTGCGGTTTCTTCATTAGGGCGATTGGGCGACGCACCACCAATGTCATTCAACCACAGAGTCACGCTAGCCGTCACTGTGCCTCTGGATATAGTCCAATCAGCGTCATGTCACGTTCTGTGGAGTACCGCCTCTTTTGGGGGCGATTTCACAACGGCTGAGAATCGCCCCGAGTGGCCCCATAGACTACATTCAACGATGTTTTTTTCGAACGGCGGGCGCTCCAATGCATTCTCTACGGCTTCCGGGAGGGCTCGCACTAACGTGCTTACGTCATCATATGTATCCTTAACTTGTGCAGCGATTGGTGGGAACAAACATACACTATTAAAAATCTTTAAGAATAAGTGACAAATAATATTTGAAAACAATTTTGAATCTGAACAGCTTCCTGCTGTTGCCACTTTTCTCGCCGCCTCGTGCTGTCAGCTGATGCCGCGTGCCCTCAACACGCACGCACGTGCCACAATTAGCAATAATCAATTACATTCCTCACAACAATGTAATCAATGATGTCGCTTAACCAGTGCGGTGAGCTGGCACATGCCCCCCGAATGATCCAATCGAAACCCCTGATTTCGATCGCATCATTGGGATTTATTTGCAATAAATAGGCATTTTGCAACCCCCGCTCCTGACAGTAACGACACTGTCACAACTCTGGGAGGTGTGTCACGACTCTGAGAGGTGAAACGGGGACACGCAGCTGTGTCACGTCTCTGGGAGGTGAAACGGGGACACGCAGCTGTGTCACCACTCTGAGAGGTGAAACCGGGACACGCAGCTGTGTCACCACTCTGGGAGGTGAAACGGGGACACGCAGCTGTGTCACGACTCTGGGAGGTGAAACTGGGACACGCAGCTGTGTCACCACTCTGAGAGGTGAAACCGGGACACGCAGCTGTGTCACGACTCTGGGAGGTGAAACGGGGACACGCAGCTGTGCACACTCTGGGAGGTGAAACGGGGACACGCAGCTGTGTCACCACTCTGGGAGGTGAAAACGGGGACACGCAGCTGTGTCACGACTCTGAGAGGTGAAAACGGGGACACGCAGCTGTGTCACGACTCTGGAGGTGAACGGGGACCGGCTGTGTCAACTCTGGGAGGTGAAAACGGGGACACGCAGCTGTGTCACCACTCTGGGAGGTGAAACGGGGACACGCAGCTGTGTCACACTCTGGGAGGTGAAACGGGGACACGCAGCTGTGTCACGACTCTGAGAGGTGAAACGGGGACACGCAGCTGTGTCACGACTCTGGGAGGTGAAACGGGGACACGCAGCTGTGTCACCACTCTGGGAGGTGAAACGGGGACACGCAGCTGTGTCACGACTCTGGGAGGTGAAACGGGGACACGCAGCTGTGTCACGACTCTGGGAGGTGAAACGGGGACACGCAGCTGTGTCACGACTCTGGGAGGTGAAACGGGGACACGCAGCTGTGTCACACTCTGGGAGGTGAAACCGGGACACGCAGCTGTGTCACCACTCTGGGAGGTGAAACGGGGACACGCACTGTCACACTCTGGGTGAAACGGGACACGCAGCTGTGTCACGACTCTGGGAGGTGAAACCGGGACACGCAGCTGTGTCACGACTCTGGGAGGTGAAACCGGGACACGCAGCTGTGTCACGACTCTGGGAGGTGAAACGGGGACACGCAGCTGTGTCACGACTCTGGGAGGTGAAACGGGACACGCAGCTGTGTCACGACTCTGGGAGGTGAAACGGGGACACGCAGCTGTGTCACGACTCTGGAGGTGAAACGGGGACACGCAGCTGTGTCACGACTCTGGGAGGTGAAACGGGACACGCAGCTGTGTCACGACTCTGGGAGGTGAAACGGGGACACGCAGCTGTGTCACACTCTGGGAGGTGAAACGGGGACACGCAGCTGTGTCACCACTCTGGGAGGTGAAACGGGGACACGCAGCTGTGTCACGACTCTGGGAGGTGAAACGGGGACACGCAGCTGTGTCACGACTCTGGGAGGTGAAACGGGACACGCAGCTGTGTCACGACTCTGGGAGGTGAAACGGGGCACGCAGCTGTGTCACGACTCTGGGAGGTGAAACGGGGACACGCAGCTGTGTCACGACTCTGGGAGGTGAAACGGGGACACGCAGCTGTGTCACGACTCTGGGAGGTGAAACGGGCGGGTGTACGACGGAGGGACGGGACACGCAGCTGTGTCACGACTCTGGGAGGTGAAACGGGGACACGCAGCTGTGTCACGACTCTGGGAGGTGAAACGGGGACACGCAGCTGTGTCACGACTCTGGGAGGTGAAACCGGGACACGCAGCTGTGTCACGACTCTGGGAGGTGAAACCGGGGACACGCAGCTGTGTCACGACTCTGGGAGGTGAAACGGGGACACGCAGCTGTGTCACACTCTGGAGGTGAAACTGGGACACGCAGCTGTGTCACACTCTGGGAGGTGAAACGGGGACACGCAGCTGTGTCACGACTCGGGAGGTGAACGGGACACGCAGCTGTGTCACGACTCTGGGAGGTGAAACCGGGACACGCAGCTGTGTCACCACTCTGGGAGGTGAAACCGGGACACGCAGCTGTGTCACGACTCTGAGAGGTGAAACCGGACACGCAGCTGTGTCACGTCTGGGAGGTGAAACGGGGACACGCAGCTGTGTCACGACTCTGGGAGGTGAAACGGGGACACGCAGCTGTGTCACGACTCTGGGAGGTGAAACGGGGACACGCAGCTGTGTCACGACTCTGGGAGGTGAAACGGGGACACGCAGCTGTGTCACGACTCTGGGAGGTGAAACGGGGACACGCAGCTGTGTCACGACTCTGGGAGGTGAAACGGGGACACGCAGCTGTGTCACGACTCTGGGAGGTGAAACTGGGACATGCAGCTGTGTCATGACTCTGGGAGGTGAAACGGGGACACGCAGCTGTGTCACGACTCTGGGAGGTGAAACCGGGACACGCAGCTGTGTCACGACTCTGGGAGGTGAAACTGGGACATGCAGCTGTGTCACGACTCTGGGAGGTGAAACGGGGACACGCAGCTGTGTCACGACTCTGGAGGTGAAACTGGGACATGCAGCTGTGTCACGACTCTGGGAGGTGAAACGGGGACACGCAGCTGTGTCACGACTCTGGGAGGTGAAACTGGGACACGCAGCTGTGTCACGACTCTGGGAGGTGAAACAGGGACATGCAGTTGTGTCACGACTCTGGGAGGTGAAACGGGACACGCAGCTGTGTCACCACTCTGGGAGGTGAAACTGGGACACGCAGCTGTGTCACGACTCTGGGAGGTGAAACGGGACACGCAGCTGTGTCACCACTCTGGGAGGTGAAACGGGGACACGCAGCTGTGTCACACTCTGGAGGTGAAACGGGACACGCAGCTGTGTCACCACTCTGGGAGGTGAAACTGGACACGCAGCTGTGTCACGACTCTGGGAGGTGAAACTGGGACACGCAGCTGTGTCACGACTCTGGGAGGTGAAACTGGGACACGCAGCTGTGTCACGACTCTGGGAGGTGAAAATGGGACACGCAGCTGTGTCACGACTCTGGGAGGTGAAACGGGGACACGCAGCTGTGTCACGACTCTGGGAGGTGAAACCGGGACACGCAGCTGTGTCACGACTCTGAGAGGTGAAACGGGGACACGCAGCTGTGTCACGACTCTGGGAGGTGAAACGGGGACACGCAGCTGTGTCACGACTCTGGGAGGTGAAACGGGACACGCAGCTGTGTCACGACTCTGGGAGGTGAAACGGGGACACGCAGCTGTGTCACCACTCTGGGAGGTGAAAGGGGACACGCAGCTGTGTCACCACTCTGGGAGGTGAAACGGGGACACGCAGCTGTGTCACCACTCTGGGAGGTGAAACGGGACACGCAGCTGTGTCACGACTCTGGGAGGTGAAACGGGACACGCAGCTGTGTCACACTCTGGGAGGTGAAACGGGACACGCAGCTGTGTCACGACTCTGGAGGTGAAACCGGGACACGCAGCTGTGTCACGACTCTGGGAGGTGAAACGGGACACGCAGCTGTGTCACGACTCTGGGAGGTGAAACGGGGACACGCAGCTGTGTCACGACTCTGGGAGGTGAAACGGGACACGCAGCTGTGTCACGACTCTGGGAGGTGAAACGGGGACACGCAGCTGTGTCACGACTCTGGAGGTGAAACGGGGACACGCAGCTGTGTCACGACTCTGGGAGGTGAAACGGGACACGCAGCTGTGTCACGACTCTGGGAGGTGAAACTGGGACACGCAGCTGTGTCACGACTCTGGGAGGTGAAACGGGACACGCAGCTGTGTCACGACTCTGGGAGGTGAAACCGGGACACGCAGCTGTGTCACGACTCTGGAGGGTGAAACGGGACACGCAGCTGTGTCACGACTCTGGGAGGTGAAACGGGGACACGCAGCTGTGTCACGACTCTGGGAGGTGAAACTGGGACACGCAGCTGTGTCACGACTCTGGGAGGTGAAACGGGGACACGCAGCTGTGTCACGACTCTGGAGGTGAAACGGGACACGCAGCTGTGTCACGACTCTGGGAGGTGAAACTGGGACACGCAGCTGTGTCACGACTCTGGGAGGTGAAACCGGGACACGCAGCTGTGTCACCACTCTGGGAGGTGAAACGGGACACGCAGCTGTGTCACGACTCTGGGAGGTGAAACGGGGACACGCAGCTGTGTCACGACTCTGGGAGGTGAAACGGGGACACGCAGCTGTGTCACCACTCTGGGAGGTGAAACTGGGACACGCAGCTGTGTCACCACTCTGGGAGGTGAAACGGGACACGCAGCTGTGTCACGACTCTGGGAGGTGAAACGGGACACGCAGCTGTGTCACGACTCTGGGAGGTGAAACGGGGACACGCAGCTGTGTCACGACTCTGGGAGGTGAAACGGGACACGCAGCTGTGTCACGACTCTGGGAGGTGAAACGGGACACGCAGCTGTGTCACGACTCTGGGAGGTGAAACGGGACACGCAGCTGTGTCACGACTCTGGGAGGTGAAACGGGGACACGCAGCTGTGTCACGACTCTGGGAGGTGAAACGGGACACGCAGCTGTGTCACGACTCTGGGAGGTGAAACGGGGACACGCAGCTGTGTCACGACTCTGGGAGGTGAAACGGGACACGCAGCTGTGTCACGACTCTGGGAGGTGAAACGGGGACACGCAGCTGTGTCACCACTCTGAGAGGTGAAACGGGACACGCAGCTGTGTCACCACTCTGGGAGGTGAAACGGGGACACGCAGCTGTGTCACCACTCTGGGAGGTGAAACCGGGACACGCAGCTGTGTCACGACTCTGGGAGGTGAAACCGGGACACGCAGCTGTGTCACCACTCTGGGAGGTGAAACGGGACACGCAGCTGTGTCACGACTCTGAGAGGTGAAACGGGACACGCAGCTGTGTCACGACTCTGGGAGGTGAAACGGGGCACGCAGCTGTGTCACGACTCTGGGAGGTGAAACGGGACACGCAGCTGTGTCACGACTCTGGGAGGTGAAACGGGGACACGCAGCTGTGTCACGACTCTGGGAGGTGAAACGGGACACGCAGCTGTGTCACGACTCTGGGAGGTGAAACGGGGACACGCAGCTGTGTCACGACTCTGGGAGGTGAAACGGGACACGCAGCTGTGTCACGACTCTGGGAGGTGAAACGGGACACGCAGCTGTGTCACGACTCTGGGAGGTGAAACGGGACACGCAGCTGTGTCACGACTCTGGAGGTGAAACGGGACATGCAGCTGTGTCACGACTCTGGGAGGTGAAACGGGGACACGCAGCTGTGTCACGACTCTGGGAGGTGAAACTGGGACACGCAGCTGTGTCACGACTCTGGGAGGTGAAACGGGGACACGCAGCTGTGTCACGACTCTGGGAGGTGAAACCGGGACACGCAGCTGTGTCACGACTCTGGGAGGTGAAACTGGGACACGCAGCTGTGTCACGACTCTGGGAGGTGAAACGGGACACGCAGCTGTGTCACGACTCTGGGAGGTGAAACTGGGACACGCAGCTGTGTCACCACTCTGGGAGGTGAAACGGGACACGCAGCTGTGTCACGCTCTGGGAGGTGAAACGGGACACGCAGCTGTGTCACGACTCTGGGAGGTGAAACGGGACACGCAGCTGTGTCACGACTCTGGGAGGTGAAACCGGGACACGCAGCTGTGTCACGACTCTGGGAGGTGAAACGGGGACACGCAGCTGTGTCACCACTCTGGGAGGTGAAACGGGGACACGCAGCTGTGTCACCACTCTGGGAGGTGAAACGGGACACGCAGCTGTGTCACGACTCTGAGAGGTGAAACGGGACACGCAGCTGTGTCACGACTCTGGGAGGTGAAACGGGACACGCAGCTGTGTCACGACTCTGGGAGGTGAAACGGGACACGCAGCTGTGTCACGACTCTGAGAGGTGAAACCGGGACACGCAGCTGTGTCACGACTCTGGGAGGTGAAACGGGACACGCAGCTGTGTCACGACTCTGGGAGGTGAAACCGGGACACGCAGCTGTGTCACGACTCTGGGAGGTGAAACGGGGACACGCAGCTGTGTCACGACTCTGGGAGGTGAAACGGGGACACGCAGCTGTGTCACGACTCTGGGAGGTGAAACGGGACACGCAGCTGTGTCACGACTCTGGGAGGTGAAACGGGGACACGCAGCTGTGTCACGACTCTGGGAGGTGAAACTGGGACACGCAGCTGTGTCACGACTCTGGGAGGTGAAACGGGACACGCAGCTGTGTCACGACTCTGGGAGGTGAAACCGGGACACGCAGCTGTGTCACGACTCTGGGAGGTGAAACTGGGACATGCAGCTGTGTCACGACTCTGGGAGGTGAAACGGGGACACGCAGCTGTGTCACGACTCTGGGAGGTGAAACTGGGACACGCAGCTGTGTCACGACTCTGGGAGGTGAAACGGGACACGCAGCTGTGTCACGACTCTGGGAGGTGAAACGGGACACGCAGCTGTGTCACGACTCTGGGAGGTGAAACTGGGACATGCAGCTGTGTCACGACTCTGGGAGGTGAAACGGGACACGCAGCTGTGTCACCACTCTGGGAGGTGAAACTGGGACACGCAGCTGTGTCACGACTCTGGGAGGTGAAACGGGGACACGCAGCTGTGTCACCACTCTGGGAGGTGAAACGGGGACACGCAGCTGTGTCACCACTCTGGAGGTGAAACGGGACACGCAGCTGTGTCACACTCTGGGAGGTGAAACGGGACACGCAGCTGTGTCACGACTCTGGGAGGTGAAACTGGGACACGCAGCTGTGTCACGACTCTGGGAGGTGAAACGGGACACGCAGCTGTGTCACGACTCTGGGAGGTGAAACGGGGACACGCAGCTGTGTCACGACTCTGGGAGGTGAAACGGGGACACGCAGCTGTGTCACGACTCTGGGAGGTGAACGGGGACACGCAGCTGTGTCACGACTCTGGGAGGTGAAACGGGACACGCAGCTGTGTCACGACTCTGGGAGGTGAAACGGGGACACGCAGCTGTGTCACGACTCTGGGAGGTGAAACGGGACACGCAGCTGTGTCACGACTCTGGGAGGTGAAACGGGGACACGCAGCTGTGTCACGACTCTGGGAGGTGAAACGGGACACGCAGCTGTGTCACGACTCTGGGAGGTGAAACGGGACACGCAGCTGTGTCACCACTCTGAGAGGTGAAACGGGGACACGCAGCTGTGTCACCACTCTGGGAGGTGAAACGGGACACGCAGCTGTGTCACCACTCTGGGAGGTGAAACCGGGACACGCAGCTGTGTCACGACTCTGGGAGGTGAAACCGGGACACGCAGCTGTGTCACCACTCTGAGAGGTGAAACCGGGACACGCAGCTGTGTCACGACTCTGGGAGGTGAAACCGGGACACGCAGCTGTGTCACGTCTCTGGGAGGTGAAACGGGGACACGCAGCTGTGTCACGACTCTGGGAGGTGAAACGGGGACACGCAGCTGTGTCACGACTCTGGGAGGTGAAACGGGACACGCAGCTGTGTCACGACTCTGGGAGGTGAAACGGGACACGCAGCTGTGTCACGACTCTGGGAGGTGAAACGGGGACACGCAGCTGTGTCACGACTCTGGGAGGTGAAACGGGGACACGCAGCTGTGTCACGACTCTGGGAGGTGAAACTGGGACATGCAGCTGTGTCACGACTCTGGGAGGTGAAACGGGGACACGCAGCTGTGTCACGACTCTGGGAGGTGAAACCGGGACACGCAGCTGTGTCACGACTCTGGGAGGTGAAACTGGGACATGCAGCTGTGTCACGACTCTGGGAGGTGAA
Organism: Callorhinchus milii; assembly: GCF_018977255.1. Lineage (NCBI taxonomy): Eukaryota > Metazoa > Chordata > Chondrichthyes > Chimaeriformes > Callorhinchidae > Callorhinchus > Callorhinchus milii. The sequence goes on from NW_024704998.1 coordinate 35,401, forward strand.
ACGGGGACACGCAGCTGTGTCACGACTCTGGGAGGTGAAACTGGGACATGCAGCTGTGTCACGACTCTGGGAGGTGAAACGGGACACGCAGCTGTGTCACGACTCTGGGAGGTGAAACCGGGACACGCAGCTGTGTCACGACTCTGGGAGGTGAAACTGGGACATGCAGCTGTGTCACGACTCTGGGAGGTGAAAGGGACACGCAGCTGTGTCACACTCTGGGAGGTGAAACTGGGACACGCAGCTGTGTCACGACTCTGGGAGGTGAAACGGGACACGCAGCTGTGTCACCACTCTGGGAGGTGAAACGGGACACGCAGCTGTGTGGGGGGGGGGCACGCACTGGCCCTGGGAGGTGAAACTGGGACACGCAGCTGTGTCACGACTCTGGGAGGTGAAACTGGGACACGCAGCTGTGTCACGACTCTGGGAGGTGAAGGTGAAACTGGGACACGCAGCTGTGTCACCACTCTGGGAGGTGAAACGGGACACGCAGCTGTGTCACCGCTCTGGGAGGTGAAACGGGACACGCAGCTGTGTCACGACTCTGGGAGGTGAAAGGGGACACGCAGCTGTGTCACGACTCTGGGAGGTGAACGGGACACGCAGCTGTGTCATGACTCTGGGAGGTGAAACCGGGACACGCAGCTGTGTCACGACTCTGGGAGGTGAAACGGGACACGCAGCTGTGTCACCACTCTGAGAGGTGAAACGGGGACACGCAGCTGTGTCACCACTCTGGGAGGTGAAACGGGACACGCAGCTGTGTCACCACTCTGAGAGGTGAAACCGGGACACGCAGCTGTGTCACGACTCTGGGAGGTGAAACCGGGACACGCAGCTGTGTCACCACTCTGAGAGGTGAAACCGGACACGCAGCTGTGTCACGACTCTGAGAGGTGAAACCGGGACACGCAGCTGTGTCACGTCTCTGGGAGGTGAAACGGGGACACGCAGCTGTGTCACGACTCTGGGAGGTGAAACGGGGACATACAGCTGTGTCACGACTCTGGGAGGTGAAACGGGGACACGCAGCTGTGTCACGACTCTGGGAGGTGAAACGGGACACGCAGCTGTGTCACGACTCTGGGAGGTGAAACGGGACACGCAGCTGTGTCACGACTCTGGGAGGTGAAACGGGGACACGCAGCTGTGTCACGACTCTGGGAGGTGAAACGGGGACACGCAGCTGTGTCACGACTCTGGGAGGTGAAACTGGGACATGCAGCTGTGTCACGACTCTGGAGGTGAAACGGGGACACGCAGCTGTGTCACGACTCTGGAGGTGAAACCGGGACACGCAGCTGTGTCACGACTCTGGGAGGTGAAACTGGGACACGCAGCTGTGTCACGACTCTGGGAGGTGAAACCGGGACACGCAGCTGTGTCACCACTCTGGGAGGTGAAACTGGGACACGCAGCTGTGTCACGACTCTGGGAGGTGAAACGGGACACGCAGCTGTGTCACCACTCTGGGAGGTGAAACGGGACACGCAGCTGTGTCACCACTCTGGGAGGTGAAACTGGGACACGCAGCTGTGTCACCACTCTGGGAGGTGAAACGGGACACGCAGCTGTGTCACGACTCTGGGAGGTGAAACTGGGACACGCAGCTGTGTCACGACTCTGGGAGGTGAAACTGGGACACGCAGCTGTGTCACGACTCTGGGAGGTGAAACGGGACACGCAGCTGTGTCACCACTCTGGGAGGTGAAACGGGGACACGCAGCTGTGTCACCGCTCTGGGAGGTGAAACCGGGACACGCAGCTGTGTCACCTCTCTGAGAGGTGAAACGGGGACACGCAGAGCGAGCGGTCCCAGGTCAGACCCACACACACACTGCTGCACGCTTGGCGACGCACACAATTGTTGAGCAGTACATTTTAAGTCTCCCACCACGTCTCCCCCCCCCCACATCTCCCCCCCCCGTCTCCCCCCCCCGTCTCCCCCCCCCCCCCCCCCACGTCTCCCCCCCCACCGTCTCCCCCCCCCCCCCCCCACATCTCCCCCCCCGTCCCCCCCCCCCCACGTCTCCCTCCCCCCCCGTGTCTCCCCCCCCCCGTCTCTCCCCCCCGTTCCCCCCCCCGTCTCCCCCCCCCCGTCTCCCCCCCCCACGTCTCCCTCCCCCGTCTCCCCCCCCCGTCTCTCCCCCCCCCGTCTCCCCCCCCCACCGTCTCCCCCCCCCCGTCTCCCCCCCCACACTACAACGCGTTTGGAGACCCACACTCCAGCGTGCCACCGCCTCTGTCTCTCTGCAGGTAAGTGGTTACGTCACTCACCACCACCACTACCAACTACCACTACCAACTACCACCACCACTACCAACTACCACCACCACTACCATTACTACCACCACTACCAACTACCACCACTACCATTACTACCACCACTACCAACTACCACCACCACTACCAACTACCACACCACTACCACCACTACCAACTACCACCACCACTACCATTACTACCACCACTACCAACTACCACCACCACCACCAACTACCCACCACTACCATTACTACCACCACGACCACACCACCACCACTACCAACTACCACCACCACCACGACCACAACCACTACCATCACTACTACCACCACCACAGCCACCACCACTACCATTACTACCACCACCACACCACAGCCACCACCACTACCACAGCCACCACCACCACCATACCACCACCACCACACCAACACCACCACCACCACCACCACCACCACAGCCACCACCACTACCATTACTACCACCACCACAGCCACCACCACTACCATTACTACCACCACCACTACCACAGCCACCACCACTACCATTACTACTACCACCACCACCACAGCCACCACCACTACCATTACTACTACCACCACCACCACAGCCACCACCACTACCATTACTACCACCACCACAGCCACCACCACTACCAACTACTACCCACCCACCACCCACTACCAACCACTACCACCACAGCCACCACCACTACCAACTACTACCACCACCACGACCACAGCCACCACCACTACCAACTACTACCACCACCACTACCACAGCCACCACCACTACCATTACTACCACCACGACTATTACTATCACTTGCTGTCATTAGCACCACCACTACTACGACCACCACTGCCAGCACTACTACCACTGCTACTACCACTGCTACTATCACGTACAGTGAGGGAAAAAGTATTTGATCCCTTGCTGCTTTTGTACGTTTGCCTACTGACAAAGAAATGATCAGTCTATAATTGTAATGGTAGGTTTATTTGAACAGTGAGAGACAGAATAACAACAACAAAATCCAGAAAAACGCATGTCAAAAATGTTATAAATTGATTTGCATTTTAATGAGGGAAATAAGTATTTGACCCCCTCTGCAAAACATCACTTACACTGTAAAATATGTGACCCATTGTTACTTAAAAAAAATAAAAAGTATTGAATAAATTAACTATTTTTTTAAAATAAAAAATAAGTACATGGTATTGAAAGCAACAGTTAAAATGTGTTGGATTTAGTAATAGCATGCCAAATGATGAGTTATATAGCCTAACAAAAATAGTGTAAATCCAAATAGATTTTACAAGGAAAAGTGATTTATATTTAGGACAGTGCATATTATTATCATCATCAGAGTTGTTTCTTTTTGTTTGCATTTTGACTGCTTGTGTTGTGGTTATTGCAAACATGATGCCTTGTATAAAGGTGTCAGTTTTGTACCAGTTTAAAGGGTATAAACCTACTACTATATTTTGCCACTGGTAAAGGAGATGTCTCGTAGTGCAACTGAATCCGCTCTTGTCCTTGACTCTCTTCATCCTCTCCTACCGGGTAACGGGGGAGGTAGTTCACTTCGGCCTTTCTAGGCTATTTTACACTCTTTGCAAACTTCTGATCTGCAGGGCTCTTGCGCGTCAGTGAATTGCACATCACCGCAGGAACACCGTTGCTTCCGAGTTTGGCAGGTACTATACAGGACTTTTGGTTCGGTACGCGCCGTGATCCGAATGAATATGGTCTAGTTTTAATCACGCACGTTACTTTTTCGTGTGCGGAACAAAAATTATAGTCTCGTGCTTTTAGTCGAATCAGACTGACTTCGAAAGGCCTAACGTTGTGCTAGTTCATACTCTTAGGTTTTTTTCTTTCGGTAAAGTCACGTAGGTAAAAAATAAAATTAAAAGTTAATCAAAGTAATAATGGGAATAAAATAAAATAATAAATCACGACGTTTCGGAGGCAACACAAGTCTCCGTCATCAGGTGGGACCGTCACAGTAATTTAGCTGTTACTGCATCACTTGTGACGGAGGCTTGTGTTGCCTCCGAAACGTCGTGATTTATTATTTTATTTTATTTCCATTATTACTTTTATTAACTTTTAATTTTATTTTTTACCTACGTGACCTTACCGAAAGATAAAAACCTAAGAGTATGAAGCCTTGCAGTCACGAAAGCTTCAAATGTAGAGTTGTGCTAATTAATTCTGATATACGTTACAGCCAGTTAAATTGGCATGCTGGTAACTTGCAGTAACGTAAAACAATGTTCAACTGCTACCACAACTTTGTTAAAAAATTGTTCGTTAAAAAAATAAACATGTCTTACCTTTGGGAGAACGGCGGTCCCTGAAACGTGTCTGTGGAAGAAGATGGTTGACATGCACGTGGCGTGAAAAAACGCCTTGAGTTGGGGCGGAAGTGTAACGTTATTAAATTCAAAAACCTCCCGATTAGTATAAGTAATCAATTTGTTGCATCTTTGACTTTCCTGATAAATACAATAAAATTCTACTCAGTTATTGATGGCTGATGTTATTCGAACAAAACTGAGTAAAATACAATTAATAAATAATAGAAATGTGTTGAATTCAGTTCAATGTGATTACAAACTGCATATAGTCTTTATTTTTATGTATAGGCTACTCTTATATATTTACTAAACATTAATTAACCCCAGTCTCGGTTTTTACAGTGTAGTACTTGGTGGCAAAACCCTTGTTGGCAATCACAGAGGTCAGACGTTTCTTGTAGTAGGCCACCAGGTTTGCACACATCTCAGGAGGGATTTTGTCCCACTCCTCTTTGTAGATCTTCTCCAAGTCATTAAGGTTTCGAGGCTGACGTTTGGCAACTCGAACCTTCCGCTCCCTCCACAGATTTTTTATGGGATTAAGATCTGGAGACTGGCTAGGCCACTCCAGGACCTTAATGTGCTTCTTCTTGAGCCACTCCTTTGTTGCCTTGGCCGTGTGTTTTGGGTCATTGCCATGCTGGAATACCCATCCACGACCCATTTTCAATGCCCTGGCTGAGGGAAGGAGGTTCTCACCCAAGATTTGACGGTACATGGCCCCGTCCATCGTCCCTTTGATGCGGTGAAGAAAACAGTATTTGTATATCATCTTCTTGGTTCTTTCGGTAAAGTCACGTAGAAGGGAAGTAATAAAATAATAAAAATAAAACATAATAAAACAATTCTCACGACGTTTCGGCCACAACGCAAGCAGCCGTCCTCAGGTGAAAACCAGGTCCGTCGAGGCGACAGAGTCTGAATGAAACAGCACACGAGCTTGGAGCATATATATAAGC
>NW_024704998.1:41021-88434 GCF_018977255.1 Callorhinchus milii
TCCGGCTGGGAATTTACGGACCGCAGCTCATGAGTTCCACCGGTCTCAAAGCTTCTATTAGTTTTATCCAAACGATGGTTTGGGTACTCCCTCAATTAGGTCAGGGCCGACTGGTAACCAAGATGTCTGTAACGAACCCTTAGATATGCATTGTAAACAATAAGCTTCCGCCTTTTGGTACCGGACGGGGGTTGCTGCATCTAAGACTACCAGAAACGACGTTAAACAGAACTCGGTAGGAAGAGTCAGAGCATACGATGCGTCACGTACAGATATATGAACATATCGAGAGCCCATTCGCACTATCACGCTAGTATACGGACACGGCCCTGAACTGGTTATACGCGAATACTAAATTCAATGTTCTAAATTTCAAACGGCCTACTGAGGGACACGACAAGAATCTGTTGGAGATGATGCAATGAACACATATCAGGTTGCAGAGCGCTGCAACCAGCTCTAGAGAGTAGTCCTCGGCGGTGACGGCGACTGACCGTGCCGGAGCCGAAGGCGATGAAATTAAGGCGTCAGTTTATGTCAATCGTTAGGACCGTTGTGCTGGCAGGTTATGACTGTAGTAATATAATTCGCCGCTCCGGATGATCAGTAAGATTGCATAAGATTTCAAACCTTGCCGGCCACAATAACGGGGAGTTTTTCTAACGCTAAGATCGTCCGCTAAAGGATTCTATAGTTGTCGGAGCAGCCTTGGACTACTAGACAGGGGTGCCCTAGGCGATGGGACTAGGTACTGTCGGTGTGACTTAAACCTGCGAGGAACATACGTAGATTGATAGAAAAAAAGCTGCGTTTTAAGGAAATAAGACACTATGGCCCAGCGGTACTTCTAGAGAATAGCTAAGAGTGCTAGAAAATTAGCGATCAGGATCGACCGATCTACAAGTCTATCTGTCTTCCGGAGTTAGCGAATTTGCGGCTTTGTCACAGCCACTTTATTTGAACTGTCCCTTCCCACCCTCAAATAGAACAGCTTAGTAAACTTCCATGCACACAAAGTATAGAGTTGGAGCTTAATGAAGACCACTAGCCATTGCGGTTTATCAGAATAAAAGAGTGACCCCGGATTGCCGGTCGTCTCAAAACGCATCAGTGTTAGAATCCTCAGAATGTTGACGGGCACATGTCCACTGATACTGCGTACCGTCAACCGCCAGGATTAAGCACCGCCAGACATAAGTTGCGTGAATGCCATGGAGTAGATGATATTCCTCCCAACAACGTGACTATGTAGCCCAATTAACTACTTGCCATTCACGCATTCTCAGAACTTAGTGCCTAACTGTAACTCTTTATATTATATATCTGAGACTGTCGCGTTTATATCTCCGTTTTAGATCTGATACCTGATACCGACGTACTCTCTTCATGTAGCGCAAAATATGTGCTTTCAGATAGTAACGGATAAACTCAGGAGGGCCGTTGAAGGAGTATCTTGACCTAGCGACTGAGTGAGAGATCAGGGTCGTTACTGCGGTGCTTGCGGATCTTGCGAATCCTGGAGCTTAGAATAGCGCTGTTCTTCTACTAGTCACATTATAATTAGGATATCAGTGTTGCGCCCCAAGGTTCACACGCTACGGTCTTAATTTTACTTCCGTCTGTGTCGGATCGACCTCCCTAGATTTTCATAGTTCATGCCAGACTGTCATCGAACACCTGGCTACAATTGCAACTACGTAAGCTTAAACCGAAGAGGGATTATCTTAGAAAAATGAGATTTTGACCAGCCCAGCCCGAATATACAGTAAGCACGATCTTACTCTAGGTCCTCGTTACAAGCCCCACAAAAACCAGCACTATACACCACATGACGTGCCTCGACTATAGGTTCCTTCTACAGGTTGGAATTAGCAGCGGATGACGCGTTTCCTCGTAGGCCATCCATCTCCTCGGCATCCGACGGACCAATGGCACCCAGTTGTAAATCGCCCGTGGAGCTTCTGAAGTAATGGTAATGACAGTATCGACATGTGGTGGTAAGATTACGGAAAGAGTACGTTAAATCGTGAGGCCTGTGTGCTATCCACACTTCATGTCCGTAATACTCCAGCTGCATGCTTCCACACTGTGAGAATTGTGTGCCTACTTCGAAACCTTTGATGACACAAGCAAACGCGAATGAATGCCTTCGGGTGGTTGTGAGTCAACCGAGGGCATAATAAAATCAGAATCCCGTAACTGTAGTTCAGAGTAAACGCACCTGACCAGGGCTCCAGAATTACCGGGTGAGCCTAAATGGTTGACGATAACCTCTGTTTTAATAAAGGTCGGACGTATTAAGCTAAACTTAAGTCATCGTTCAATACGAGCACCTCATGGTTCCTCTCCGCGACAACTCGCGCGGAATGCACGGCACTTGGCAGCGCCTGCAACAATATAGAGTTATCTAAGCGGACCTCGCAAACCCCTGGCAATCTTGGCATCGGCGGGTACTTTCGGAGAGCGTTATAACCGAGTGACATATAGACCCTTCTCTCTGGTAAATTCCGGAAACGAGGGTCCTAGGTCCCGAACAAGAGCTTACATGAACACACCTCACGCTTTTAGTATACATACTCGGGGTGACCTCCCAAAAACTGTCGCTATCAAATTAGTGCCCCACCGCTAACAGACCACTTGCTCTAAGCATTACAGTTGCTGAGTGAGCTAAGATTGGTGACGCCCGCGCCCCGGGGCGCGTACTCGAGTGACAACATGCGAGTCGAAGCGTTGCAAACCCTGTAACGGCGGACAGCATTACGAGGGGACGATTTACATAACGAAGTGGATGTTCTTCTGGAGACGTATAGGGTCGTCCTCAAGGTGCCTCGGGGTAAATTGGAGCGCGGCGATGTGCTCCAAAGCGCGATTATCGACTACTATTTTGAATGTTCCGACACCACGCCATTTGGTGCTGTTCCCCGATTAAAAGAGTGACAAAATTATATATGGGTAGCTTGATATCACGAGAGTGTAGTATGCGGGATCGGGTTAAGGAGTGCTACTATAAGGCTCCCGCTGATCACAGATAAGACTGTTTTGAGGAGTCCGGTTAAAACCTCAAAATAGTTTTACGGTCTTGCCCGTTCGAGCGTTTACTGCATCGCGGACTATAGGAGAAATTCGTACAGTGCAGCGAGACGAGCGGGGCCCTGCGCGTGGCGCGGCCGCTCGACTTCGAGAGGCGCCGCCGCTACGAGCTGAAGGTGGCCGCGCGCGACGGCGACCCGGCGGGGCCGCCGCCCTCGGCCGCCTGCCGGGCGACGGTGGAGGTGGCGGACGTGGACGAGAACGGCCACGCCCCGCGGTTCGCGGAGTTCGCGATGGCCGCCGCCACGCGGGAGGATGCCCCCGTGGGGGCCGTCGTCATCGCCGTCACGGCCACGGACGAGGACGAGGGGCTGGACGGGGAGGTGCGGTACTCCCTCATTGACGACTCCAGCCTGGGCGTCTTCAGCATTCATCCTGAGAATGGTAAACCACACCTACTACCACCACTACTCTTCCCCCGCCCCGTCATCAACATCCTCACGGCTCGCGACGCCGGCTGACGGCTCGCGCCGGCGCCCATCTCGTGCCGTGCGTGTCGTTCCGCGCCGACAGGGATGATCGTCACGGCGCAGCCGCTGGATCGCGAGGCTGTGAGCGGCTACTGGCTGGCGGTTCGCGCTACGGACCGCGGAGTCGTCCCTCGCTTCTCCACGCTGCACGTCTACGTGGAGGTGCAGGTACGGAAACTCGCACGTACGTTGCGTCGTTCTGCCCCCTGTTGTATGTGTCAGGTCTTGAAAAATTGATACGAAATAATATTAAATGGAAAAAAAAAATCTATAAGTATCCGAAAATATTTATGCAATTATACACGTAATTTATGCTAATTACGAAGTGTAATTGCATTGGGAAAATGCATGTGCTTATGCTAATGTGTGCAGTTATGATAATTAGGCTCAGCCTCATTGTCTCGAGTTATATTATCAATGGGGAAAATACAATTATTCTCACTTCAATATTTACCGATTGTCTTAGTGTGTTTATGTTAGGTCTCCAAATTCAAATCTCACCGTGAGAATTATTTTATTATGTTTAATTTTTATCATTTTATTACTTCCCTTCTACGTGACTTTACCGAAAGAACCAAGAAGATGAATCCCTGCAGTCACGAAAGCTTTAAATCGAAGAATAATTCTTAATATACATTTCGGTAAAGTCACGTAGAAGGGAAATAATAAAATATTAAAAATTAAACATACTAAAATAATTCTCAGATAATAATAAAATAAATAAAACATAATAAAATAATTATCTGAGAATTAAGGGAAATAATAAAAATAAAACATAATAAAATAATTCTCAGATAATAATAAAATAATAGAAATAAAACATAATAAAATAATTATCTGAGAATCATTTTATTATGCTTATTTTTATTATTTTATTATTATCTGATAATTACTTTATTATGTTTTATGTTTATTCTTTAATTACTTCCCTTCTACGTGACTTTACCGAAAGAACCAAGAAGATGAATCCCTGCAGTCACGAAAGAAGCTTTAAATCGAAGAATAATTCTTAATATACATTTCTGGAAAAAGGTCTATATACACTACACCTCCCCCCCCCCCCAGGACGTGAACGACAACTCCCCGCAGGCGTCGCGTCCGTGGTACCAGGCCTCCGTGGCGGAGAACTCCGATGGGGGCGTCCGGGTGGTGCAAGTGGACGCCTGGGACCTGGACAATGTGGGTGCCCGCAGCAGGGGCCTCGCGTTCAACATCGTCAGCGGAGACCCACAGGGATTCTTCACCATAAACCGCACAACAGGTGGGGGGGGGGGGGGCGGAGAATGTCGTGTAAAGTGTACGCTACACGGTTGTAGTAGGTTCCAGGAGACTTGGACGACGTAGTTGGAGGCACACTTATTTATTAACCACAGTGTAGATTACAGGCCGAGATGTACGACACTCGAAGGGGTATCGGCCCCTTCATCCGTCTAACAGGGAGATCACACAATCTACGTCACAGCTAGCCTACTCCCAGGTCCTCCACTACCGGGCTAGGGAGGCTTACTAACCCAGCCCTGGTTAAGCTGGGATTACGGCACCCTGAGTCACCAGACCGGCCCCTTCACCCGTCTAACAGGGAGATTCACACACTCTACGTCACAGCTAGCCTACTCCTAGGTCCTCCACTACAGGGCTAGGGGAGGCTAGCTGACCCAGCTCTGGTTAAGCTGGGATTACGGCACCCTGAGTCCCCAGACCGGCCCCTTCACCCGTCTCACAGAGAGATCACACACTCTATGTCACAGCTAGCCTACTCCTAGATCCTCCACTACAGGGCTAGGGGAGGCTAGCTGACCCAGCTCTGGCCAAGCTGGGATCACGGCACCCTGAGTCACCAGACCGGCCCCTTCACCCGTCTAACAGGGAGATCACACTGTCTCTATCCCGGCCAGCCTACTCCCATGTCCTCCACTACAGAGCTAGGGGAGGCTAGCTGATCCAGCTCTGGCCAAGCTGGGATCACGGCACCCTGAGTCACCAGACCGGCCCCTTCACCCGTCTAACAGGGAGATCACACGATCTCTATCCCGGCCAGTCTACTCCCAGGTCCTCCACTACGGAGCTAGGGGAGGCTAGCTGATCCAGCTCTGGTTAAGCTGGGATCACGGCACCCTGAGTCCCCAGACCGGCTCTTATAAGAGCATTGGCTCTGGGCTCTGGGGGCCACGCCGCTGGCTTGCCCTGGTCGCTCCTGAGAAGGACAGCGATCCAGGGGAGTCCCAGGGCCTATCTAGCCGCTCTTCTTGCTTCACTGGTTAAAGCTGAACACTGAACCCCGAGCCCTCCGGGTACACTATGATGCACGGCACTACTACTACTATACACTACAGAACGTTGCATTTCGATTTAAAGCTTCTTTCGTGGCTGCAGGGATTCATCTTCTTGGTTCTTTCGGTAAAGTCATGTAGAATGGAAATAATAAAATAATAAAATATAACATAATAAAATACAATTCTCACGACGTTTCGGCCACAACGCAAGCGGCCGTCCTCAGGTGGAGAGCAGGTCTGTCGAGTAGACAGAGTCTAAATGACACACCCCAGGCTTGGAGCGACTATTTAAGCTGGGATGGAGGGGGAAGGGCGCCTTGACAAAATAATTTGCATACATCTTCTTGGTTCTTTCGGTAAAGTCACGTAGAATGGAAGTAATAAAATAATAAAAATAAAACATAATAAAATAATTCTCACGACGTTTCGGCCACAACGCAAGCAGCTGTGACTTTACCGAAAGAACCAAGAAGATGAATCCCTGCAGTCACGAAAGCTTTAAATCGAAATTTGCATACACTACAGAACGTGCCAATTCGTTACGGGTGCAATAAGAGAGTAGACCGGCGGTTTCCAACCGGCTGGCTCGATAGGCTCCGCTGCATCAGCCACAAGCCAGTCAAGTGAAGTGGGATTGTCTGGGCCAAAGTTGAGGGGGGGAGCTCAAGGGTGCTCGCGGGGGAACCATCGGGAAGTCTTGGAGCGGGACCTTCGCAACGCCGGCGTACGTGGAACAACGTGAACATTCGCCGTGCAGCGAAGAATGAACGGTTATTACACGAAGGGGCGGGGAGCTGTCCAGCCGACACGGAAATAAATAAAGACGCCAGTCAACGTTCGTCGTCGTCAAAGTCATTTATTACACTATGGGAACCTCATTTGCCAGTAAAAATATGATAATTGGTTCCTAAGGAAAGCTGTCTCGGGTGAGGACCAATCAACTTCAAGGACAGTGCATACATTATCAGAGTTATGTTTTTTGTTGCATTATGACTGCAGGTATTGCGGTCTATACAAACATGACTCCTTGTAAAAAGGTGTCAGTTTTGTTGCCAGATAGAAGGGTAAAAAACCAATTATCGTTTATTACGCTAGTGCAGCACTAACCGGCGTGTGTGTTGGTGAGCAAATCCAGCGACATTCACTATCGACGCATTTCCACTTGACACGATGCGACCCAACAGAGGCTGACATCACGGGGTAGATATTTGTCGTCTTTAAGTTGTCAACTGACAAGCTACCCCCCCCCACCCGCCGCCCCGTCTCCACGTTGACCCCCACCCCACCGCGTGCGTGTGCCGGGCGGCGTGGGATGGTTGTGGTTGACCTCCGGTGAACGGACGACTCGTTGCAGGCGTCATCCGCACCAGCAGCAGCAGCAGGCGGCTGGACAGAGAGAAGCAGGCGGAGCACGAGCTGGAGGTGAGGGTCACAGTGAGGGTGGTGGTGGTGGTGGTGGTGGGGGTGGTGGAGTTGTGGTGGTGGTGGTGGTGGTGAGGGTGGTAGTTGTGGTAGTGGGGGTAGTGGGGTGGTGGTGGTGGGGTGGTGGTGGTGGGGGTGGTGGTGGTGGGGGTGGTGGTGGTGGTGGGGGTGGTGGTGGGGTGGGAGTTGTGGTGGTGGTGGTGGTGGTAGTTGTGGTAGTGGTGGTGGTGGTGGTGGGGGTGGTGGGGTGGTGGGGGGTGGTAGGTGGTGGGGGTGGTGGTGGTGGTGGTGGTGGGGTGGTAGTTGTGGTGGTGGTGGTGGGGGTGGTAGTTGTGGTGGTGGTGGTGGGGGTGGTAGTTGTGGTGGTGGGGTGGTAGTTGTGGTGGTGGTGGTGGTAGTTGTGGGGTGGTAGTTGTGGTGGTGGTAGTGGTTGTGGTGGTGGTGGTGGTGGGGGTGGTAGTTGTGGTGGGGGTGGTAGTTGTGGTGGTGGTGGTGGGGGTGGTAGTTGTGGTGGGGTGGTAGTTGTGGTGGTGGTAGTGGTGGGAGTCCCTGACCCTTCATGATGGTGATCAGGCCCGGGTAAAACTACGTGGCCGGGAGTCAGAGCCGTTGCCTGTACACATTGGGGTGCGACAGGGATGTCTTCTGGCTACATCGTGTAACGTCTATTTCAACCACGTAGTTCGTGAAGCCTTCAGCAGCAGCAGCAACTGCAGCAGCAGCAGAAACTGCAGCAGCAGCAGAAACTGCAGCAGCAGCAGCAACTGCAGCAGCAGCAGCAACTGCAGCAGCAGCAGCAGCAACTGCAGCTCCCTTTGATGCTGTTAATCCTGCATAATGCACATGCATATGCAGTACTAATCACATTCCTGCATTTGCCATAAATATGCTAAATTCCTCTTGATATGCAAATTCCTTTGTCAATGCGCCCAGCTTATATATATGCTCCAAGCTCGTGTGCTGTTTCATTCAGACTCTGTCGCCTCGACGGACCTGGTTTTCACCTGAGGACGGCTGCTTGCGTTGTGGCCGAAACGTCGTGAGAATAATTTGATTATGTTTTATTTTTATTATTTTTTATTATTTTGTTACTTACCTTCTACGTGACTTTACCGAAAGAACCAAGAAGACCTTCAATAGCTGTAACGGGGAATTTCCATCTGGTACAGATACAATGGGAGGCTGATCGATGCCCAGGGGCGATCAAGGGATGGCTCCCTATTCCTCAACCACGTTATGTATGCCGATGATCTGGTGATTGCTGCTCACTCAGAGGAGGACTTGGAGGCGCTACTGCTGAGACTGGAGTGTGTCACTAAGAGGTGGGGCCTTACCATCAGCCCCACCAAAACTAAGCACCTGTCTAGGTTTTTTGTACCATTGGACACTCCACCCCCACAACTCCCAATCGGTGATGGGGCAGTTGTGGAGAGAGTGGAGAGTTTCCCATACCCTGGCAGTGTGCTCATGACTGGCTTCAGTTTGACAGTAGAGGTCTCGTTCCGAATCAGTGGAGCGGCATTATCTTTTCATCGGTTGCATAATGCTGTGTGGAAGCTACCTGGTCTGTCGCTCTGCACGAAGCTTCAGGTCTTCTTGGCCAGTCATTCCCACCCTTCTCTACGCTTGCGAAATGTGGACCCCCTCCCCTAATTGAACATCTTTGCCGGTTAGAAACATTTAGGCTGACCTTCCTATGATCCATCCTGGGTTTAATTAGGGTAGATTGTGAGGAGCTCACAAATCATTGAAAGATCTGCACAAAGTGAGCTCATCTGGCAGGCAAGGCTGCGTTTGCTGGGTCATGTAGCCCGCATGCCCAGCCACCGCATGCCTAATCAGCTTTTGTTTGGCCGGATCGAGGGGGCTAAACAGGCACGGTCTAGACTGGAGATGGAGTGATTTGGTACAGGAGGATGTGGAGCTGAGTGGACTTGCCGGTGACTGGTACCAGCGGAGTCAAGATCGGCCTCTGTGGAGGAGGCTCGTGAAGGACGCTACTGGGCAGTTGGAGGCAGTCGCCCTCCAACAACAACGGAGGGCGGAGGAGCGACGCTCACAACAACGAGCGGAGCGCCGGGTGGCTAAACACAGCAAGTGGGAACAGTAGGCGGCACAGGTTGTGCATCAGCCAGTCGTCTCAGTCAGTCGACCCGTGGCACCTGCTGGGTCTGCCTCGTGACCTCGTGCCGGCGGGCGTTCGACACTTCACGTGGCCTCAACGTGCACTTGGCCTGGCACGAGCATCGTGGTGACGTCACAGCCACTTAGTGGCCGAATGGCGGTTGTTGTTGTTGTGCTTGTGTGTCCCGCCCACCGGCGCCAGGTGTCCATCATGGACGGCGGCACGCCCCCGCGTGAAGCGAGGGTGGCGGTGACGCTGAGCGTCTCCGACGAGAACGACAACGCCCCACGCTTCCACCGCAACCTGACGCGCGTCTACGCCGTGGTGGCAACGGAGCCCAAGGCGGTGGCCATCGCACGCGTCTACGCTGCCGACGCCGACCGGGACGGCAACGGCGCGGTGTCGTACACCGTCCGCGGGTGGCACAACGATTACTACTCCGATGAGCACGGAGTCGTCTACAGCAAGATCAACTCTCACCGTGCGGGGACATTCCACTCCATCCTGGTGCTGAGCACACTCCCTCACACTCCTCCCCATCCCTCCTCCTGTTCCTCCCCCTCAGACACGCGCCCTCCTCCCTCTCAGACACGACACCGCATGCCTAATCAGCTTTTGTTCGGCCGGATCGAGGGGGCTAGAGAAGAGACGGAGTGACGTGGTACAGGAGGACGTGGAGCTGAGTGGACTTGCTGACGACCGGTACCAGCGGTGTCAAGATCGGCCTCTGTGGAGGAGGCTCGTGAAGGACGCTGCTACTGGGCAGTTGGAGGCAGTCGCCCTCCAACAACAACAACGGAGGGCGGAGCAGCTATGACCTCGACACGAGGGCCCCCACCGTGAAACGTAACTCACCGATCTCGCCGTTGTCCACCCCGCAGGTCCAAGCCAGGGACCGGGGAGAACCGCCAACCTTGTCGTCGACAGCCACCATCCAAGTGGAGTGGATCTCCAATCCCCGGCCGCCGAAGAAGCCCGCGACCTTTGCCCGGAGCCGGCACGCGGTCACCGTGGTGGAGACGGCCGCCGTGGGGTCCGTGGTGATCGCCCTGTCCACGCAGACCACGGGGACACTCCTCTGGTTCAGCATCACAGGTCACGCGGCGCCACTGCACATCCAACCCCTACATGACGTGTTTAATGGTGACATCGTGACGATGGGTTAACGGTGACATCGTGACGGTGCGTTCTTAGGTTTTTTTGGTAAAGTGACGTAGGTGAAAAAATTAAATTAATAAAAGTAAAATAAAAGTAAAATAAAAATCACGGCGTTTCGGAGGCAACACAAGCTTCCGTCTTCATTAGGAACCGTCACAGCACGACCGCTGTATCAATGAATCCTTGCAGTCACGAACGCTTCAAATCTAGAATCGTGATGATGGGTTAACGGTGGCATCATTTTATTATGTAAAATTTTTATTATTTTATTATTTCCCTTCTACGTGACCTTACCGAAAGAACCAAGAAGGTGACATCGTGATGGTGTGTTAATGGTGACGACGATGATGATGGGTTAACGGTGACATCGTGACGGTGTGTTAATGGTGATGACGATGATGACGATGACGACGCTAGGGGCGCCGCGTGTTGGCAGGCGGCGACGTGGAGCGCAGGTTCCACGTGACGGAGCACGGCGGCGTGGTGGAGGTGGCCAAGCCACTGGACGCCGAGCGGTTCTCCTCCTACCAGCTGACCGTCGCGCTCACTGACGGGACCAACGCTTCAACCACCCTGGTGGGTGGGCGCGCGCGTGTCTGTGCGTCTGTCTGTGGAGACCGTCAAGGCGACGTGACCTCACGAGGGTTGCCGCGGTAGCTGCGTGAGACGTGCCGGGGGCATGATCACCTCTCGCCAATTCCTCACCACCACCACCACCACCCGCATTGCCACTTAGCTCACCACCACCACCCGCATCGCCACTTGGCTCACCACCACCACCACCACCTGCATCGCCACTTGGCTCACCCCCCACCACCACCCCCACCACCCCACCACCCGCATTGCCACTTGGCTCACCACCACCACCACCACCCGCATCGCCACTTGGCTCACCCCCACCACCACCCCCACCACCACCACCCGCATTGCCACTTGGCTCACCACCACCACCACCACCACCCGCATTGCCACTTGGCTCACCACCACCACCCCACATCGCCACTTGGCTCACCACCACCACCACCACCACCTGCATCGCCACTTGGCTCACCACCACCACCACCACCCGCATCGCCACTTGGCTCACCACCACCACCACCACCACCCGCATGCACTTGGCTCACCACCACCACCACCCCACCACCACCACCCGCATCGCCACTTGACTCACCACCACCACCACCACCCGCATCGCCACTTGGCTCACCACCACCACCACCACCACCCGCATCGCCACTTGACTCACCACCACCACCACCACCACCCGCATCGCCACTTAGCTCACCACCACCACCACCACCACCCGCATCGCCACTTGCTCACCACCACCACCACCACCACCCGCATCGCCACTTGACTCACCACCACCACCACCACCACCCGCATCGCCACTTGACTCACCACCACCACCACCACCACCCGCATCGCCACTTGGCTCACCACCACCACCACCACCACCCGCATCGCCACTTGACTCACCACCACCACCACCACCCGCATCGCCACTTAGCTCACCACCACCACCACCACCCGCATCGCCACTTGACTCACCACCACCACCACCACCACCCGCATCGCCACTTAGCTCACCACCACCACCACCCGCATCGCCACTTAGCTCACCACCACCACCACCACCACCACCCACATCGCCACTTGACTCACCACCACCACCACCACCACCCGCATCGCCACTTGACTCACCACCACCACCACCACCCGCATCGCCACTTAGCTCACCACCACCACCACCACCCGCATCGCCACTTGGCTCACCCCCACTACCACCACCACCCGCATCGCCACTTGACTCACCACCACCACACACCACCCGCATCGCCACTTGGCTCACCACCACCACCACCACCGCATCGCCACTTGGCTCACCACCACCACCACCCGCATCGCCACTTGACTCACCACCACCACCACCACCCGCATCGCCACTTACTCACCACCACCACCACCACCCGCATCGCCACTTACTCACCACCACCACCACCACCACCCCCGCATCGCCACTTGACTCACCACCACCACCACCCGCATCGCCACTTAGCTCACCACCACCACCACCACCACCCGCATCGCCACTTGGCTCACCCCCACCACCACCACCACCCGCATCGCCACTTGACTCACCACCACCACGCGCCCCTCCGCTAGGTGGTGGTGACGGTGCAGGACGTGAATGACCACCGGCCCCGCTTCTCCCGTGACCTCTACGAGGCGACCGCCACGGAGGAGGAGGAGGCGTCTGCCAGCACCGCCCCGATCCTGCGGCTGGAGGCGACTGACGCCGACGTCACCGCCCGCCTCTCCTTCTTCCTCGTCGGCTTGGGCGGCGGTGACGCGGTGGAGAGCCTTCGTCGGTTCCGCGTAGACCACGTCACCGGCGAGGTCACCGCCGCCGAGAGGCTGGACCGAGAGGCAAAGCGGAGCCACGTGCTCACCGTCATGGTGAGGGAGGCGCCGCGCCGGGTGTGCACGTGACTGTGCTGATCGACGGTGATGATGACGACGACGCCGCGACCACTTTCTTGCGTGGGGACCATAGCGCGCTGGATAGTTTGCTGCGTAGTAATGTAAGCAAGCCGCGTAACCAAATCGCCGCGTTTTGTTTCGGCAACGCCAAACCTTGCCGATCGGCCGTGTCAGGCAGAGGTGGCACGGTCGGATGACACCGAGGCGCCGGTCACGTTGCCACCAGCAGGTCGCTCTACCGCGGACGTTGTCTGCCGCGAGAGCCTCCCGTCTGGGGGCGAGCGCTCCGCCCCGCCGTCTCTCTCTCACCCGCAGGTGCAGAACGGCAGGGTCCCCGTGAGGCGAGCGTACGCCACGGTGACGGTGAGCGTCGACGATTCCAACGACCACGCGCCCGTCTTCGCCGGCGGCCCCTACGAGGCCCTCGTGGCGGAGTCGGCGGCCGTGGGCTCCGCCGTGGTGCGCGTCGTGGCGCTGGACCGCGACGAAGGCCCCAACGCCGACGTCAGCTACAGCATCAGACATGGTGACCGCCGCTGCCGCCACTCCCACCCGCCCGCCCGCCCACAGGGGGAGATTCTGCACCGGGGGGCACATTTCCAGATAGAACCAACACTCAACCTGCTACCCGTCACAAGCCACGCCAAGCATCTGGAGGTCATGAAAAATAAACATTAAACAACAGACTTGGGGCAAGGTTAGCGACTATCTGGAAATCTCCAGATTGACAAAAAGCATATGACCCAAACGTTCTGGACAGTTCACAAACACTCACACGCAGTGAGCGTACGTACACACAGCACTGTGCGCGTTCACACTCTCGTCGAAACCACACGAGGTTTTGAATAGTTATTAATGAATTCTAGATTTGAAGCTTTCGTGACTGCAAGGATTCATATTCTTAGGTTTTTTCGGTAAAGTCACGTAAGTAAAACATTAAAATTAATAAAAGTAAAATAAAATAAAAATCACGACGTTTCGGAGGCAACACAAGCTTCCGTCTTCAGGTGGGGTCCTTCCCCCCCCCTCTCCAACCATTATATAAACGGAGTGGTAGCTCCTGCAATCTCTCATTTACTTGATACAGCAATCGTGGCTGTGACGGTTCCACCTGAAGACGGAAGCTTGTGTTGCCTCCGAAAAGTCGTGATTTTTATTTTATTTTACTTTTATTAATTTTAATGTTTTACCTACGTGACTTTACCGAAAAAACCTAAGAATATAGTTATTAATGATTTATTACCGGCCGACTATGATTCACTGTTAGGGTTTGTCAATACGTGTGTGTGGGGGTGCGTTTCAACCGTGGTGGTTGGACAGCCCCCGCCGTGACCACGCAATCTCAACCCGGGTCACAGCGCCGCGGTGCAAACCAGCATCGGGGGAGGTCGCTCAATTCCCTGGCCGCAGGAAACCGTGACGATTATCCCTACGAGGGCTTTAGGGTGAAAACCTGCCGGCCAGGAGACCTCCCCTCAGAGCTCTATGGGGGGAAATGCGTGAGGGTGTGTTTATGTGGGGGGCGGTGAGGGGGAAGCGGGGTCGGCCCCGTCGCTTGGTGGTGGTGAGGTCGTAGATGGGGCGCCCGCCGAGTGGCTTCGCGGCGGTGGCGGCGGCATCACAGACGGACGCCGCGGTTTCCCCTGCGTCGTTTGTCCTCGACATCTCACGTTGGTCTCGATGACGTGAACTGGCGCTCATCCGATTCCTCCGAATTCCCCTGACAGGAAACGTGGGGAAATCTTTCACCGTCCACCGCACGCGGGGCGTCATCTCCGTGGCGAGGAAGCTGGATGGCTCTGCGGTGGAGGCCTACGAGCTGGTGGTGAGGGCGGGGGACAAGGGGCGCCCGCGCCGCTTCACCAATACCACGGTCCGCGTCGTCGTCGTCGCCGCCGCCGCCGTGTACGGCACCCGCCCCAAATTCGCCTCCGGCGGAGTTGGCTACTCGGCGGAGATCGCCGAAGGGGCCGCGCCCGGGAGCGTCGTGCTCGCGGTCGGCACCTCCGGCTGGTCGATGGTCACCTTTGAAATATTGGAGGGCGATTCCCAAGGCACCTTCGACATCCACCCGACGTCCGGGGTCATCGCCACCAAGCGACCGCTGGACCGCGAGCGGACGCCGTCGTACCGGCTGACGGTGCGGGCCACGGACGCGGCGAGCCTCTCGGCGGACGCGTCGGTGTCGATCGGCGTGCTCGACGAGAACGACAACGCGCCCGTCTTCGAGCGCCCGCGATACCGCGGCGCCGTCGGCGAGGAGGCGCCGGCGGGAACCGCGGTCACGGACCCCGACGGCGCCCCGCTCGTCGTCCGGGCCGCCGATGCGGACGACGGCGAGGGGCGTGCGACGGTCGCCTATCAGATCGTGGAGCACGAAGCCAGGAAGTTCTTCTCCGTTCACCCGCACACGGGGGCCGTCAGGACCGCCGGCGCCCTGGACCGCGAGACGACGGCCGAGTTCCGCTTCCGGGTGGCCGCGTTGGACGGCGGCAGCCCGAGTCTGTCCTCTGAGGTGCCGGCCGAGGTGACCGTCGCCGTGCTGGACGCCAACGACTGCCCCCGGCGTTCTCGATGGCCGCGTACGAGACGGCGCTGCACGTGCCGACCCGCGCCGGCGTCCGCCTGCTGACCCTGGAGGCCCACGACCCGGACGTCGGCGCCGCGCTGACCTACCGCGTCGCCTCGGGAAACGTCGGAGGCGCATTCGCCGTCGACGAGCGCACCGGGGATGTCGCGGTGAGGAACTCCTCCCTCCTCGCCGCCGGCTACGAGCTCGGGGTCGAGGTGTCCGACGGGAGGTTTTTGAGCGCCGCGCGGGTGAAGGTCTCCGTGTGGGTGGTCGGCGGCAGGCTGCGGGTTCCGCCAAAGTACTCTGCGCGCGTGCTCGAGAACGCCGCAGCGGTCGACGTCGTGGCCACAGTCGTCGCGACGGGGGGAGACCTCGACGAGCCGCTGGCTTTCCGCTTGCTCAGCCCGAGCGGCGCGTTCCGGATGAGGCGGAGGGCGGGCGTCCTGGAGACGACCGGCGTCGCGTTTGACCGTGAGGAGCGCGACCGCTACGAGCTGCTGGTGGAGGTGAGGGGCGACTCCCGGGCGCGCCCGGACGTCGCTCACACGACGGTCGAGGTGCACGTCGAAGATGTGAACGACAACGCCCCGGCGTTCGTCGGCCTGCCGTACCGCGCCGTTGTCGTGGCGACTGCGGCGCCGTGGAGCGCCGTGCTCACCGTCGCGGCCCTCGACCGGGACGTCGGCGAGAACGCCAGGGTGAGGTACTCGTTGAGGGACGACCACGACGGCCGCTTTCACATCAGCCCTTCGGGCGGCGACGTCTCGCTGACGAAGAGCTTCACCCCGGACGAGTCGGGCAAGGACTTCGTCGTGACCGTCGTGGCGACGGACAGCGGGACCCCTCGGCTGTCGTCCGCGGTCGACGTCACGGTCACGGTGCTCGCTGCGGACGCGCCGGCGTTCGAGAGCCCCTCCTACGTCGCGTGGGTGCCCGAGGACGTCGGGCCGCCCGCGCCGATCGCTCACGTCCGCGCGACGGCCCCGGAGGGCCTGCCTCTCGTTTTCTCCATTGTCAACGGCGACCCCTTCGACCAGTTCTCCGTCGACTTCGTCACGGGCGTCGTGAGCGTCGTCGGCCCGCTGGACCACGAGACGCGGGCCGCCCACCGCCTCACGGTGCGAGCCGCCTCCCTGGCGACGGGCTCGCACGCCGACGCGAGCCTGGATGTCATCGTCGGAGACGTCAACGACAACCGGCCGTTCTTCGCGCAGGGAACCTACGCCGCCACGCTGTTTGAATCTGCGCCCCCGGGGACCTCCGTCGTCCATGCGAGAGCTGTCGACGTCGACGCCGGCTCCGACCGGGCGCTCCGCTACGAGATCGTGGACGACGGGGAGAAGGGCGGCGAGGGATTCTACGTAGACCCCGACAGCGGGCTGGTCGTGACCACGGCGTTCCTGGATTACGAGCGAAGCCGGCTTCGTCGTTTCTCGGTGAGGGCGACAGACGGCGGCGAGCCTCCCCTTGCATCCGATGTCATGGTGATCGTCGCCGTCAAGAACGAGAACGACAATGCGCCGTTGTTCGAGCGGCCGTTGTACGAGGTGTCCGTGGGCAGTCTAGCTTGGCCCGGGAACTTCGTGGCCGCGCTGAGGGCGTTTGATGCTGACGTGTCGGACGCCTACCGGCTGCGGTACGCCATCGTCTCCGGTGATGACGACCCCGCGAACTTCGCAATCGACGCCGAAACGGGCGTCGTCTCCGTCGCCGCCCGCCCTCAGAAGAAGCCGGCCGCTCGCTACCACCTCCGAGTCTCCGCCACAGATGGCGCATTCGTCGCCGATGCCATGGTAGTGGTTGACGAGCGGCCCGCCAACCGGCACGACCCCACCTTCGGGCGGGCCCAGTACGTGGCCAAGATCCCCGAAAACTCCGAAGCAGGAACTCCGGTGGCCTCGGTGCGGGCCACGGACGCCGACGCGGGCGCTTTTGGGCAAGTATCGTACTCCATCGCGAACCGGTTCGCCCGCGACCACTTCGCCATCGACGAGAGCGGGCGGATCTTCGCGAGGGCGCCCCTCGACAGGGAAGACCCCTTGCAGAGGGCCGTGGACATCTGCGTCAAGGCCTGGGACGGTGGAGGCAGGGCGGCCTTCGTCACGGTCAAGGTGGTCGTGACGGACGAAAACGACAACGTGCCCCGGTTCATTGCCGCCGAGTACTCGGGCGGCGTCGCGTCGAGCGCCGCCAAGAGAACTCTGGTCCTGCGGGTCACCGCCACGGACCGCGACGAGGGGATCAACGCGGCGGTCGTCTACTCGCTCCGGAAGGGGCAGGACCCGGACGCCTCCGAGGACGTCCTGGAGGTGGAGCCCCTGACGGGCCACGTCTTCACCAAGGGCGGCGGCCTCGCCGGCCTGGAGGGCTCACGGCTGTCGTTCTTCATCGTGGCGGTGGACGGCGGCGGGCGCTCCGCCGCCGTCCCCGCCTCGGTCTCCGTGCTGCCCGCCGGCTCGGCGGCGCCGGCCTTCGCCGAGGCGGCCTACGAGCTGACGGTCGCGGAGGACGCGGCGGTGGGGAGCGAGGTCGGCGCGGTGGCGGCCGCGCTGGCGGGCGACGAGATCGCCGCGTACGCCGCGGTGGCTGGCGGCGGCGGCGCGGTGGCGGACGGCGGCGCGTTTGCGGTGGTCGCCGGCGATGGGCGGATCGTGGTGGCGAGGGCGCTGGACCGCGAGGCCGCGGGGAGCCACCGCTTCGAGGTGAGGGCCACGTGGCGGCGGGGCGGAGCCGACGTCACGGCGCAGGTCCCGGTGACGGTGCGCGTGGAGAACGTGGAAGACAACATGCCTGCGTTTGAGTCGAGCACCTACGAGGCCGCCGTGTTGGAGAACCTACCGGGCGGGGTGCTGCTCGTGCAAGTGAGAGGTAACGCAGCCGTGTGCGGCGCTGGGCTCACTCGGTCAACACAAGCGGTATATGTGTGGTGTGTCTGTGTGGTGTGTCTATGGGTTTCTGAGCGAGTAGTCCATGGGTCACACAGGTAGCTCCAAATGGTAGGGCTGCCACTCTTCGGTAACCAATTTATTGGGAAAATATCACGGCGGGAGGAAGTGGCCGCAGGGACGAGGCGTGGAAACGGCAGGGCAGGTGGGGGACCCTGCCTGACGCTGGGGAGACCGCTTGGGCATTCCGTGCCCGGTGGTCGCTCGCGAAAGCCCACCGGCATTACCGCCCCATCCCCCCCCCCCCCACCCGTCCCTCAGCGACGGACCGAGACGGCGGTGCCCGGCCGCTGTACAACTTGGTCGAGCCGCTGGAGAGCGACGCCGGAGGAGCGGAGTCACTCTTCACGGTGGATGCCGACAGCGGCTGGGTGAGCACGCGGAGCCGGCTGGACTGCGAGGCCCGTGACCGGCACCACCTCCTCGTCGAGGCTTTCGACCCGGCCCGCCCTGAGCGTGCACCGGCCGTCGCCGAGGTGATCGTCACCGTGAACGATGACAACGACCACCCTCCGCGCTTCTCGGCCCCGTTGATCGACGTCCGCGTGCCGGAGGATGCGGTGCCTGGCCTGGCGTTGGCCGTCATCCAGGCGGACGACGCGGATGCCACGCCGCAAAACCGGAATCTTACGTACCACCTGACAGGTAGTTTGTAGTGTAGCGTAAGTACACCTGTTGTGCCGGAGTGAACCCACCACTACATATTCTTAGGTTTTTTTTCGGTAAAGTCACGTAGGTAAAACATTAAAATTAATCAAAGTAAAATAATTTACTTGATACACGCTGTCGTGGCTGTGACGGTTCCACCTGAAGAGGGAAGCTTGTGTTGCCTCCGAAACGTCGTGATTTTTATTTTATTTTACTTTGATTAATTTGAATGTTTTACCTACATGGTGACTGTACCGAAAAAAAAACCTAAGACTATGAATCCTTGCAGTCACGAAAGCTTCAAATCTAGAACCCACCGCTACATTTACAGCTGGTTGCGGAAGCCTCTGCGTCAAACCGACTTTCGTCGTCGCGCGCTTTCCGTCTCGACGCCGTCCACGCTGGCCGCAGGCGGCGACCCGCTGGGCCACTTCTCCCTCGGTCCCGATAAGAGCGGGGGCAAGTGGCGGCTGCGTCTGGAGCGGCCGCTTGACCGGGAGAAGCAGGAGCGCTACCATATGCTGGTGAAGGCCGCTGACGGCACCTTCACGAGGACGGTCGTCGTGGCCGTCACCGTGCTGGATGTCAACGACAACCGCCCCTTGTGTGACAAGGTACCCGTAACCGTCGACTCGCCGCACAGACCCACAGACTCATCCTGCACCACCTACCACTGCTACTAATACTACCACTACTACCACCACCCGACTGTAACACCATGAACACACGGTATACTTATAGTAGTAGGTTTTTACCCTTTTAAACTGGTACAAAACTGACACCTTTATACAAGGCATCATGTTTGCAATAACCACAACACAAGTAGTCAAAAATGCAAACAAAAAGAAGCAACTCTGATGATGATAATGATATGCACTGTCCTTGAAGTTGATTGGTCCACACCCGAGACGGCTTTCTTTAGAGCCTAGTCCCCATTGGTGTTGGACCAGATGACACCAGAAGGCGTACAACTCAAACACAGTGCAATATCAGAGTATTGAGAGCTCGGGGTAAGCATTTACACTATGAAACCTCTTTTACCAGTGGCAAAATATAGTAGTATACTTGCCTGCACGAGTGGACAGACGCCAGTAGGGGGTGGTTTGTGGGCCACCGGGGTTCCGCAGACCCCAATAGGGGGGCTGCGGGAATATTCTAGGATCCCCTGGAACACTCTGGAAGGAAGGCGTGGCCAGGGGTGGAGAGACCCTGGGAGGTGACTAAAAGCCGGACCCCTGAATGGGTTCCCCAGTTCTCAAGTTGAAGACTGAAGACTGGGCTTAGAGTAGGACCCTGGGAACCCCCAGACCCACTGTCGTTGTAAGGGCCAGGGCTGTGAGGGCAAGTGGTCGGTACCAAGGACCTTGGCTGGGTCAGCGGGTCAAAGTAGCCTCCCCCTAGGGCCCCTAGCCAGGGGACTGCGAGTGTACGTGGTCGCAGTCGATAGGCCACGGTAGCCCGGAGGCCATACCTCCCCCAGGCAGCGGGTGTGTTAGGGACCCTGTGCTATAGTTATTGTTAAATAAGTGTCGCCTCGACTACTGGCTCTCCTACATCTTTGGGCTCACAAAAATTCCGCTGTACCCCAGCTGTGGTACAACATCACTGTACCGGAGGACATCGCCCCGCAAGTCTTCCTGCTGAGCGTTTCAGCCCGTGACTCCGATTCCGGCTCTAACGGAACCGTCAGATACTCGCTGCACGGTGCCGGAGCGACGCTCTTCCGCTTGGACCCCGTCAGCGGTAACACTCATCACACTCACTCTCATAGTCGTCGGGGTTGGGATCGAACCCACGTCCACCTCCTGTGAACGCCTCTCGTGGGCGTGGCCCCGCGTAGGGAAGCTCTTCACGCTGGCGCCACTGGACCACGAGGCCTCCCCGGCCCACGCGCTCGGCGTGATCGCCACTGACGGGGGTGGCCTCTCCTGCCGGGCGGAGATCCTCGTGAGGGTGGGGGACCTGGACGACTCGGCCCCGCGCTTCCCCGTGGGGTCACCCCGTGCCGTCGCCCTGCACTGGAGCGACGCCAACGTGGGGATGGTGGTGACGAGCATGCACGCCGTCGACTCCGACCTGGGTACGACGACGGTGACGACGTACATATTCTTAGGTTGTTTTGGTAAAGTCACGTAGGTAATTTTTTAAAATTAAAATTAATAAAAGTAAAATAAAAAATAAAATAAAAATCTTTTGGAGGCAACACAAGCTTCCGTCTTCAGGTGGAACCGTCACAGCACGACAGCTGTATCAAGTAAGAGAAATTGTAAAAAACAGTCCTTGTATATATACTGGTTTGAGGGTGGGAGGAGCCAAGGTAGGCCCTGAATATTATTATTGCGAGGGTCGGTGCGGCTGAGGCACGCTGTTAGGAATGAGCCTTTGTTGTGTAGACTGGTTGAACTCGGAAGTTCCAAGAGTTGTTAAGGTGCGGCTGATGTAAAGGTGCGTGTAAATGGGACTGAGCCTTTTGTTATGTAGAGGTGGTGCGGCTGAAACCGCTGCCAGGAATGAGTCTTTGTTGTGTAGACTGGTTGAACTGGGAGGTTCTAAGAGTTGTTAAGGTGTGGCTGATGTAAAGGTGCGGCTGCTGTGAATGGGACTGAGCCTTTGTTATGTAGATGAAACAGCACTTTGCTACATTGCTGGGATTAATTCTAGATTTGCCAAATATGTGTGGTAAAACTTAAAGTAGGAAAACCAGTGCGTGAAAAAAGAAGAAGAAACTATATGGTAACTGAAGAATAGTGCCTGTCAAATAAGATGGTCCAAATATGTGTAGTTAAATATTTTTTACATGGTTAATAACATATTTCCAATGATTACTAAGTTTGTACCCATCATCACGGTTGAAATTATGTCTGTGTTTGTATATTTGGATGGCTTCGTGTAAAAACCCTTGATGGTAGCCAGGAGGTTTGCAGAGCACCTTGGTCTCGGAAAAGACAATTTCATGAGAGCCCACCGAGTTGTAGCAATGATCGGCAACGGCGGAAGAATCAGTTTTGCCGTGTTTCAGATCTGACTTGTGCTCGCGGACACGATCAGAGATATGACGTTTCGTTTCTCCAATGTAGCAATCACCACAAATGCAACTCAGTTTGTAGACTCCAGGGTATTGTAAGTCAGAAATGACATCTTTCACAAATGGAATTAGATCACGGATTTTATGTACTGTACTGAATCGGACTTGGATCTTATGTTTGTTTAGAATTTTGGAGATCTTTTTGGTCACGCCTGCTATGTATGGCAACGTGATGGTTTTGATCGGAGTTTCATGTGGCTGTTTCTGTATGGTGGGAGAAACAGCTTGGCGGATGGTGCGGTCAGAGTATCCTTTCATCCTGAGGGCCCGATGCACATGTCTTAATTCACTGTCCAGATGGTGTTGGTCAGAAATGCCATGAGCTCTGTGGTATAGCGTTTTGATGAGAGAATTCTTTTGAGATGGGTGGTGGTGGGAATCAGGTTTCAAGTAGGAATCTATGTGGGTGGCTTTCCTGTAGACAGACCCAGCTGGGTCTGCCCCGTGACCTCCTGCCGACGGGAGTTCGACACTTCACGTGTCCTCAACGTGCACCTAGCTTGCTTGGCACAAGTGCCGTGGTGACATCACTGCCACTTAGTGGAGACTGGCGCTTGATGTGTGTGTTCTTAGGCCCCCACCGCAGGGTCACTCACTCTCTGCTGAACTCTGCCGGCGACCGCTTTGCCATCGACGGCCGCTCGGGCATCATCACCGTCAAGCGTCTGCTGGAGCGCCGTGCCGTCTACAACCTCACGGTGCAGGCCCGCAGCGGTGGAGGAGTCTCGCTGATGCCGCCCCCCACCACCGCCGTGATTTCCGTGTCCCTCCACGACGACGACCGTGGCGTTGCCGCCGCCCCGGCATTCCGGCAGCTGGCCTACCGCGCCGCCATGCCAGAGGACGCGGCACCGGGCACCGCGGTCATTGCCGTGGAGGCCGTCTTGAGCGGGGGGGGCGCGGTGAGCTACGGAATCGCCAGCGGCAACGAGCTCGGGGCATTCGACGTCGACCGGAAGCTCGGTGAGAGACGCAGCACGGGGCACAGACAGCGGCCCCTCGGGTCGTGGAAGGTCCCCTGTCCGCCGTGTCTCTCGTAGACTCAGGCAGAGACGTGTGCTGTGTGTGCCGTGGTGTGCGTGTACCCAGGCGTGATAAGCGTCGTGGCGAAGGCCCTGGACTACGAGAAGCGCCGCCACCACTACCTGACGGTGTGGGCGGCCGCCGCCGGCGACGACGCCGCCGCCTCGCCCAGCGCCGTCACCGTGGTGACCGTGGACGTCACTGACGTCGATGACGGCGCTCCGCGGTTCGACCGGGGCTCGTAAAGCGCTGTCGTCGGGGAAGACGCCCTGCCTGGTATCGCGTGGCAATGGCGGTTACGTTGTCGCCAGGCCGTCGTCACGGTGGCGGCGTTAACCTGCAACAACGCAGTCACGTTGTCACTAGACCATCGGCAAGTTCTATTTCAACAGGATAATTTGGGTTTAGATCGCGTTTATTTATAAATGTGTCGTAACCCTCCACCACCCGACACGGCCAATCAGTAAAAATGTGTCACGTTGACAAAGACAAATAGTTCACTGCTTTAGCCCACCGGTGTGTTGAAGCAACAACATTTACAATTTGAGTACGACGTTTCGCTGGTAATTGCAACCAGCATCATCGGGCAATTCGCCAGAATGGTGAGGCTCTCCTGTGTCTCCCGTTCTTATATAGAGCAGCAGCAGGGTGACGTCATCATTAACTCATTAACTCATCAGGTGCAAAGATTCAAGGGGGGAGTGATTGTAATTATATACTAGATTAGTAATCAGGCTATTGTTACGATGCGAGTTGTAGATTAGTAATCATTTGGAATGTGTTTTATTGTGATTATGCTACATTAGTAATCAGTTAGTGGTTGTTTCCCTTATAAGTAATTGTAATGTATCTTATTTAATAATACGCTTCCAGGCCGCACTAAGCCTATAGCTGTCTGAGCGATTAAAGTTATTTCTGTTTCTCTCAATTTCAATCGATTCTCTAATTAGTCTTTGCCAGTAGTAACTAGTTTTACACAACACTTCCACGTTGTCAAAATCAATTGAGTGTCCCTGTTAACTTTAATCGCTCAGACAGCTATAAGCTTAGTGCGGCCTGGAAGCGTATTATTAAATAAGATACATTACAATTACTTATAAGGGAAACAACCACTAACTGATTACTAATGTAGCATAATCACAATAAAACACATTCCAAATGATTACTAATCTACAACTCGCATCGTAACAATAGCCTGATTACTAATCTAGTATATAATTACAATCACTCCCCCCTTGAATCTTTGCACCTGATGAGTTAATGAGTTAATGATGACGTCACCCTGCTGCTGCTCTATATAAGAACGGGAGACACAGGAGAGCCTCACCATTCTGGCGAATTGCCCGATGATGCTGGTTGCAATTACCAGCGAAACGTCGTACTCAAATTGTAAATGTTGTTGCTTCAACACACCGGTGGGCTAAAGCAGTGAACTATTTGTCTTTGTCAACGTGACACATTTTTACTGATTGGCCGTGTCGGGTGGTGGAGGGTTACGACACATTTATAAATAAACGCGATCTAAACCCAAAAATCGTTGATTATGAATAACATTGGTCGCGAAAGCCTACGTGTTAAACTGAGGATAATTTGGCTAAATTGCTTTAGTTATCGTCGTCGTGGTCATCATCAGAAGGTAGTAGCAGCAGCAGCTCAGTGGGGGACTTTACCTGCTGACCGTCAAAATGCACCACTGCTTTTGTTTTGTACAACCAGGATTTAAATTCGCAACCCATCCGCCTGTGGGGCTACTGTGGGATGCCAGATGCTGCCAGATGCTGCTGCTGCTGTATAATGGCAGCAGCTAGCAGCCGCATCATGATGATGATGATGATCATGGTGGGTGGTAGTGTTTTGTAGAGTTGAAGCCGTTTCTCTGCTGCGTTTGTGTTGTGCGGTTGAAGCCACCTCCTTCGCCGTTTCGGCATCCGTTGAGTGGAGCGGCGACGGCAGCAGGGACAGCGTCCTTGCCACGGCCGGCATGTGGGTGGCGAGTCGACCGATGGTGCCCCTCTCTCCTGTTTGTTTGCTTAGACCCTCGCCCTGTTCAAAGTTGCGTTCAAATAAAAGAAACCACGTGGTTTGAAATGACGTATTTGCGGTGCTCTATATACTCTACATAATAACAGTCCGCCAATAAAGCGTTAACACGAGGGTTCCAACCTCGGTTGGAGTAACGCCTTCAGAGGAGCATTTTGCTCCTCTGAAGGCGTGTGCAGGTGCTCAGAGAGGGTGAATTTTTCAGCACTGCCGAGTTACTTAGCCTGCCAAACAAATGAAAAATAAATCGGGTAAATTGTCACCACTGTCAGGTTGCTCTCTCTCGCTGCACTCGAGTATAGATAGTTGAACATATATGTACCCACTTCAGGAGGTACTTATCCCCAAATTATCCCTTATCAGTGACTTGGCCCGTACAAAAGGGTGAATGATGGACTGTCGACTGGCCCAAATATGAGCAGAATTAGTTGGTTACAACTTCCAGATAATTCCTCATATACACACATAAGTGAGATAAAGTACTGATAACTGGATACACAATGCACATAACAGGGCATTGGTGAAGTTGGCGGTGCGGATAAAAAGAAGAGTTGACGGTGGGAAAGACGAGAGAGGCCATTTTATTTTTTAAGAGGGCGATTTAATTCGTCGCATTTATTCCAAACGGCTTTGTTAGCCACCGACATTCACGGGAGGAGCCATCTGTGCAGGCGGAGAG
Source organism: Callorhinchus milii (assembly GCF_018977255.1). Taxonomy (NCBI): domain Eukaryota; kingdom Metazoa; phylum Chordata; class Chondrichthyes; order Chimaeriformes; family Callorhinchidae; genus Callorhinchus; species Callorhinchus milii. The sequence continues at coordinate 67,036 of NW_024704998.1, forward strand.
CGTGAGCCGTTTAAAATTAACGCGGTTGGATGTTTACAGACTTATTCCCGAACCGGGGCAACGCTGAGGCTTACCAATCACGCGCGGATCAGCGGATCAGCTCGTAATGCGCCTGACTTTCTAAATATAAAACAATAGGGGTGCTGAGGGTGTGAAAGCGTGGACCCAATTAAAGCCAGCGTGAGCTGTGCAAGTCGATAATTCTTCGCCTACTTTAACGGTGTTGATTTAACGAGCAATAGAAAATAAAACGGTGAAAACCGCAGGGGTGACATATTCGCGAGACGATGAGAAGTCAGAATTAGATGGATGGGGCACGTGTTGAGAAGAGACAAATAAGATGCAACGTGGAGGACTATGGAAATGCCAGCAGTGCAGGGCATGAGGAGGAGAGACCGAGGGTGAGATGGAAGAATGTGGTGGAACGTGATGCCGAAGATTGTGAATGCGAGTAGATAAGAGGCAAAGAATAGAACGGAGAAAGAAGACTGAGACTATATGAGCAGCTGACCTTATGCGAGTCTATGGGTCTCTGTGAAAGTCTATGATTTGTAAGTGAATGCAACTCTATTTAAGGATAGTAGAGGTATTTCGAGAATCACAGAATAGAAGTACATGGACTATCATCCGAGCGGCCAACCCCATGAAATAATGGGCCATGTGGCTTATGAGAGGAAAAAGGGGCAATCCACCCACCGACGTGATAATTCGGATGATCGCAATACCGAGGCTCATCACAGGTATGAGACGTGGCATGGGTTCAATGTTTCCATAAAAATAACTTTCACATTTTTCGGGCTAGGCCACACTGCGGCAGAAAAGTGTCACGAGAGGCGGCATTAAAAGGGGTCGCGCAAAATGACGGCATCCATCCGACGTGCAATATCGTTTGAAACAAGGTGAAAATAAATAAATGATCCTGACCTTTGTATCCACTTCTACAGCTGCAACGGTCGGATAATTCTGCTGCAGTTATCCTCATCACCACCAACCATCATCTATTCGCTGCTGGATGAAGGGCTCCCCCTTGCCATCATGAGCCACAATCTATCCACTGCTGATGGGAATGGTGTGCAGATTCCTTCATCCAGCAGGACAGATTATGGCTGATGATGGTCTCCCCAAGTCATCACCAGCCCGCAAGCTCTCGCAATGCAAGTCCACCCCCATTTCTGCACACGAGTTGATCGGATCGCTCCACTTCTGCATTCATTGCAAGTTAAATGATATACTTTGTAAAGATCAATACCGGTTCTCAAGCTCAAGATACACGCCTTGAATGGTGCTTGTAAAAAATATCTTTTCATTTGTATATTCTCTACCGAGGTTTCATTCGCATATGCACCAGGGCCCGTGTCAACTATTCTACGCCACTGGGTGCCCTAGTAAAACAGCATGGCTCATACACAGGAGGTGGATGGCATTCTTAGTGGTGGCGGTTCAGAGTGGGCTGCAGCAGGGAGCGTTATTGCTTCCCACGCACTACCTGCTGGGTCTGTCTCGTGACCTCCTCCTGCACCTAGCCTGGCACAGTAGGGAGGTACAGCTGGTGGTGCATCTCCCGGTCATCTCAGTCAGCCAACCCATGGCACCTGCAGGGTCTGTCCCGAGACCCCCTCATGCACCTAGCCTGGCACAGTAGGGGGTACAGCTGGTGGTGCATCTACCAGTCATCTCAGTCAGCCAACCCATGGCACCTGCAGGGTCTGTCCCGAGACCTCCTCATGCACCTAGCCTGGTACAGTAGGGAGGTACAGCTGGTGGTGCATCTCCCGGTCATCTCAGTCAGCCAACCCATGGCACCTGCTGAGTCTGCCCCGTGACCTCCTCTTGCCAGCGGGCGTTCGACACTTCACGTAGCCTCAAGGTGCACATAGCCTGGCACAAGTGTCGTGGTGGCGTCACCACCACTTAGTGGCGAATGGCGGTTGTTGGTTGTCTCAATGTTGCCCTGTACATGTGTAGTGTTGTAAGGACGGACTCCTAAACTTCTTTATGGCAAATTTCGATTTAAAGCTTTCGTGACTGCAGGGATTCATCTTCTTGGTTCTTTCGGTAAAGTCACGTAGAAGGGAAGTAATAAAATAATAAAAATAAAACATAATAAAACAATTCTCACGACGTTTCGGCCACAACGCAAGCAGCCGTCCTCAGGTGAAAACCAGGTCCGTCGAGGCGACAGAGTCTGAATGAAACAGCACACGAGCTTGGAGCATATATATAAGCTGGGCGCATTGACAAAGGAATTTGCATATCAAAAGGAATTTAGCATATTTATGGGAAATGCAGGAATGTGATTAGTACTGCATATGCATGTGCATTATGCAGGATTAACAGCATCAAAGGGAGCTGCAGTTACTGCTGCTGCAGCAGTTGCTGCTGCTGCTGCAGTTTCTGCTGCTGCTGCAGTTGCTGCTGCTGCTGCTGCTGCTGCACTTGCTGCTGCTGCACTTGCTGCTGCTGCTGCACTTGCTGCTGCTGCTGCAGTTGCTGCCTTATCCATTTTAATATAACACTATGTATTATTCTACCCACCCTAATGTGTATCATACTGCTATATGTTTACTGTACAATTACGACACCATACATTACTCTGCACACTGCACCATGCCAGTGAGTGGAACGCGGTCTGAAAGTCACCGTAAACGTGAACACAATCAGTTAAGATCCGAAATGGTTTATTACGTCCTTCCAATGATTGCTAAGCCAGAATCCATCTTCTCGGTTGAAATTGTCTCTGTGTTTGTATATGTGGATCGCCTCATGAACGAATCTCTCATGATAGCCAGATGGCTTGCAGAGAACCTCTGTCTTGGAGAAGTCAATGTCATGTGAGCCCACTGAATTGTAACAGTGATCTGCCACGGCTGAGGTGTTTGTCCTACCGTGTTTCAGGTCTGCCTTATGTTCACGGATGCGGTCTGAGACATGTCGTTTGGTTTCTCCAATGTAACTGCTACCACAGAGGCAACTTAGTTTGTAGACGCCAGGGTACTGTATGTCTGGAACCACATCTTTTACAGACGGGACCAGATCACGGATTTTATGTACTGTGTTGAATCGGACCTGGATCTTGTGTTTAATCAGGATTTTGGAGATCTTTTTTGTGACCCCAGCAATGTAGGGTAAGGTGATGGTCTTGAAAGGCTCCTCAACAGGATCCTTCTTGATGGTTGGAGTGATGGCTTTGCGGATTGTGTAGTCGGAGTAACCATTAGCCTTAAGAGCTTGGCGTACGTGTTTGAGTTCACTGGAAATGTGTTCATGGTCGGAGATGCATTGGGCTCTATGATATAGAGTCTTGATGAGGGAATTCTTCTGGGATGGATGGTGGTGGGAATCCGGTTTTAGATAAGCATCCGTGTGGGTGGCTTTCCTGTAGACAGAGTGGCTCATTGAACCATCAGGTCTCCTTTTGATTAGGACATCCAAAAAGGGTAGCTTGCCATCATTTTCGACTTCCATGGTGAATCTGATGGCTGGGTGTATGGAATTGATGTGGTCGAGAAATTGGTCTAGAGCAGGCCGGCCATGTGGCCAGATGACAAAAGTGTCGTCTACGTACCTCTTCCATAAGGTCGGGCGTAGAGTGGCAGTCTGGATGGCGTCCGTCTCAAATTTCTCCATGAAGATGTTGGCTACAACCGGAGATAGGGGGGAGCCCATTGGGGTGCCCTCAATTTGCTTGTAGAAGGTTCCATTCCAGGTGAAGTATGTATTAGTGCAGCAGCAAGTGCAGCAGCAGCAGCAACTGCAGCAGCAGTAGCAACTGCAGCAGCAGCAGAAACTGCAGCAGCAGCAACTGCTGCAGCAGCAGTAACTGCAGCTCCCTTTGATGCTGTTAATCCTGCATAATGCACATGCATATGCAGTACTAATCACATTCCTGCATTTCCCATAAATATGCTAAATTCATTTTGATATGCAAATTCCTTTGTCAATGCGCCCAGCTTATATATATGCTCCAAGCTCGTGTGCTGTTTCATTCAGACTCTGTCGCCTCGACGGACCTGGTTTTCACCTGAGGACGGCTGCTTGCGTTGTGGCCGAAACGTCGTGAGAATTGTTTTATTATGTTTTATTTTTATTATTTTATTACTTCCCTTCTACGTGACTTTACCGAAAGAACCAAGAAGATTCTTTATGGCACACACTGTTTATTATCTTAACACACAGTCCCTATCACACTAAGGGGTATATGGTCCCCTCACCCGTTACCCTCAGAAGGTACAAGCCTCCGGACCTTGCAGGCTGTCTAATCTCCCTGCTCTCCCAGCGTCCTCTGGCTGGACCTAGGGGATCTCTCCCCGACCACTGGTTACTCTGAGCCCGAGCCCTGACGAGGCTGGAGGGCTTGGTCCAGGGTCCTAGACGTCTTCGGCCGTCTTGGGTCTTCGTGTAGCAGAACTCCTCCAGAGCTCTCAGCGCTCTGGCTTTTATACCTGTTCGTGGCCGGGTTGTCCAATCCCCGGCCACCTTGTGAGACCCTCTGATTGGTCCTTCCCAATCTGGGGTTGGTTCCTACCTCTCCCCATTTGACCCTGACCGTTTGATTGAGCGGGAAACCCTTGTTTACGATCTGCTCTCTCACAGTTTGCCAACAGCGAGTAGTTAACACCACTACACTTATATGCTGCCTAACAGCAGCACTTGCTCCCAACGTTTTTTGGAAGCTCTTGTAGGTCACGGTGGTGGAGGGGAAGGGTTAGGAGGATCTTTTGTCTGTGTAAATATTTGCCGGTGGTGGGGAGGGGGGGGGCTTTAAAGGTGATTCTCAACTCTTGTTTTGCACACCCACCCCTCGCGGGCAGACAGACAGAGAGACAGACAGAGGGTGAGACGGAGAGAGCGTGGGGAGACAGACAGAAAAAAAAACAATGTAGGCCTTGTATCACAGTGTGTGGGGAGCGGTGGTGCAGCGGTTAGCGCTACGCTGCGCTACGAACCCGGCGACCCGGTTCGATTCCCGCTCACGGCCAAAACACCGGTGACGATTATCTGAACCGGTCATGGGCCTCCCCTAGGTCGACTCAGCCTGAAATGAGTACCTGGTGCGGTGTGTAGACATCGCCACTGGGGAGACAAAGGCGGCCGGGCGTGGTGCTGGCCACCCACCCCCTCGTGTGCCGTGCCGGCCTTCATAGGTGCTGCTAACAGCACTTGCCCCAACAGTCTGTTAAGGCTATACGGGGGATCTTTGTCTTTGTGTGGCAACGACAGCACTTGCCCCAACAGCCTGTGACAGGCTATACGGGGGATCTTTGTCTTTGTTTTGGTGCGTCAGTGTGTCTCGCGCTCGATGTTGCAAAATGATATTTTGTGGCCACTGGCTAAATAATTTAGAGATGATGGAGTGCTCAGGTCTACGATTATTTTTAATTGCCCTGGGGATTGGCACACGTCCTGGTTTAAAATAAACTTTAAGAAAACCGTGCTCCTCATACATTAAAAAGGTTGTTGTTGTTAGATCGCGTGAGTACAAATTGCGTCATGGCCCCTCCACACCCGACGCAGCTAAGGGCCATTTGGATATTAATATAACATCATTCGCGGGCCAAGCGAAATTATCAACTTGAAAGTTAGCCTCGTTATATTTGGACAAACATTTAATTAACTCGCTCCCGAATGCGATGGCTGGAACTGTTTCTCTTTGGCGAGGCATGGTGGTGATATTAGCCGGTATTGACGATGTTGCTGCTGCTCACAACTGCTTTTCCAGGTTTGCTCCAAGATTTATTGAATTTCGAGTCCCGCCAGCGATTGCCTTGGCAGGGCCACACCCAAATGATTTCGCATAAACAACGCGTCAATTAGTGTACTTCTTCAGCCACGCCGTGCTAATGGGAGGTGGGGTGTATGTACGGTGATCTTTTTAAATCCTTTATATTAAGTTCACTTGCTTGCTTGCTTGCCCCAGCAGTCTGTTGAGGGTACACGGGGGACCTTTGTGTCTACCTTCATAGGTGCTGCTGCTACTCGCTACTGACAGCACTTGCCCCTACAGTCTGTAGAGGCTACACGGGGGACCTTTGTGTCTACCTTCACAGGTGCTGCTGCTACTCGCTACTAACACCACTTGCCCCAGGAGTCTGTTGAGGCTACACGGGGGACCTTTGTGTCTACCTTCACAGGTGCTGCTGCTACTCGCTACTAACAGCACTTGCCCCAGCAGTCTGTTGAGACTACACGGGGGACCTTTGTGTCGCACGCACGCACAGCAAAGCCCCCAGGGGGGTAGCCGTGACTAATTACAGAGCTGCAAGTAACTCTGAGGGTCCCTGGCACCACTGTTCCCTCTGTGTTGGATTCTGGTCTTTCATAACGAGAGAGATGGGGTGGGAGTTGTGGTTCGTGTGGGTTTGAAGGGATTTTACTGTAACCGTGTGTGTGAATGTGTGTGTGTCTGTGTGTGTGTGTCTGTGTGTGTGTGTCTGTGTGTGTGTGTGTCTGTGTGTGCGTGTGTCCGCGTGCGTGTGTGTGCGTGCGCGTGCGTGTGCGTGTGCGTGTGTGTGCGCGTGTGTGTGCATGTGCGCGCGTGTGTGTGCGTGTGTGCGCGTGTGTGTGTGTCTGTGTGTGTGTCTGTGTGTGTGTCCGTGTGTGTCTGTGTGTGTCTGGTGGTACATCAGCTGCAGTCGTCTCAGTCAGTCGGTGCCTCAAATATTGGAAGAGGTCACCCCCTGTGAGTGGCTGGCTGAGGTGCCAGCTGTTGAGGAAGTACTGAGGGCGATCCGGAGTCTGAGACCAGGGAAGGCACCGGGCAGAGATGATCTCCCAAGCGAAATGCTGAGGGAGGGTGGCGTTTGTGCACAGACTGCCCTATATGACATCATAACAACAGTCTGGACCACTGGACGGGTTCCGCAGGACTGGAAGGATGCCCTGGTGGTCCCCCTCTTTAAGAAGGGGGACCGTACCGACTGTAACAACTACAGGGGCATCTCACTCCTCAGTGTGCCGGGTAAGGTCCTGGCAAGGATTATTCAACATCGCCTTGCTAGGCACGCTGAGGAGAGGCTTGCGGAGCCCCAATGCGGTTTCAGGAAAGGGCGGTCCTGCACAGATGCCATATTTTCTGTCCGTCTGCTACAGCAGAGGTGTAGGGAATTCCAAAAAGACCTACATCTCTGCTTTATTGACCTGGTCAAGGCCTATGATACCATCAGTAGGACTGGGCTCTGGGTTGTTCTTCGTGCTTTCGGAGTCCCTGACCCTCTGCTCACGATCATTAAGGACCTTCATGATGGTGAGCGGGCCCGGGTAAAACTACGTGGCCGGGAGTCGGAGCCTTTCCCTGTACACCTTGGGGTGCGACAGGGATGTCCTCTGGCTCCCACATTATTTAACATCTATTTCGACTGCGTAGTTCGTGAAGCCTTCAATAGCTGTACCGGGGGAATTTCCATTTGGTACAGATATAATGGGAGGCTGATCGATGCCCGGGTGCGATCAAGGGATGGCTCCCTATTGGTCAACCACGTTATGTATGCCGATGATTTGGTAATAGCTGCTCATTCAGAAGAGGAGTTGGAGACGCTGCTGCTGAGACTGGAGCGTGCCACTAAGAGGTGGGGCCTTACCATCAGCCCCACCAAAACTAAGCACCTGCCTGGGTATTTTGTACCATCGGACACTCCACCCCCACAACTCCCAATTGGTGATGGGGCAGTTGTGGAGAGAGTGGAGAGTTTCCCATACCTGGGCAGTGTGCTTATGACCGGCTCCAGTTTATCAGCAGAGGTCTCACTCCGAATCAGTCGAGCGGCAATATCTTTTCATCGGTTGCGTAACGCTGTGTGGAAGCTACCTGGTCTGTCGCTCCGCACGAAGCTTCAGGTCTTCTCGGCCACGGTCATTCCCTCCCTTCTCTACGCTTGCGAAACGTGGACCCCCCTAGTGGAGCATCTTCGCCGGTTGGAAACATTTAGGCTGGCCTGCCTACGATCCATCCTGGGTTTAACCAGGCTGGATTGTGTGAGGAGCTCACAAATCCTTGAAAGATCTGGGCAAAGTCCCATCAGTGAGCTCCTCCGGCAGGCAAGGCTGCGTTGGCTGGGTCATGTAGCCCGCATGCCCAGCCACCGCATGCCTAAACAGCTTTTGTTCGGCCGGATCGAGGGGGCTAAACGGGCGCGGCACGGGCTAGAGAAGAGATGGAGTGATGTGGTACAGGAGGACGTGGAGCTGAGTGGACTTGCCGATGACTGGTACCAGCGGTGTCAAGATCGGCCTCAGTGGAGGAGGCTCGTGAAGGACGCTACTGGGCAGTTGGAGGCAGTCGCCCTCCAACAACAACGGAGGGCGGAGGAGCGACGCTCACAACAACGAGCGGAGCGCCGGGTGGCTAAAGCACAGCAAGTTGGTACAGTAGGGGGCACAGGTGGTGCATCAGCCAGTCATCTCGGTCATCTCGGTCAGTCGACCCGTGGCACCTGGGTCTGCCCCGTGACCTCCTGCCAGCGGGCGTTCGACACTTCACGTGGCCTCAAGGTGCACATGGCCTGGCACAAGCGTCGTGGTGACGTCACCGCCACTTAGTGGCGAATGGCGGTTGTTGTTGTGTGTGGTGTGTGTGTGTGTCTGTGTGTGTGTAGGTCTGTGTGTGTGTAGGTCTGTGTGTGGGTGTGTGTGTGTGTGTGGGTCTGTGTGTGTGGGTCTGTGTGTGTGTGTGTATGTGGGTCTGTGTGTGTGTGGTCTGTGTGTGTGTGTGTGTCTGTGTGTGTGTGGGTCTGTGTGTGGGTCTGTGTGTGGGTCTGTGTGTGTGTAGGTCTGTGTGTGTGTGGGTCTGTGTGTGTGTGTGGTCTGTGTGTGTGTGTGTGGTCTGTGTGTGTGTGTGTGTGTGTGTGGTCTGTGTGTGTGTGTGTGGTCTGTGTGTGTGTATGTCTGTGTGTGTGTGTGGGTCTGTGTGTGTGTGTGTGGGTCTGTGTGTGTGTGTGGGTCTGTGTGTGTGTGTGTGTGGGTCTGTGTGTGTGTGTGGGTCTGTGTGTGTGTGTGTGGGTCTGTGTGTGTGTGGGTCTGTGTGTGTGTGGGTCTGTGTGTGTGTGTGTAGGTCTGTGTGTGTGTGTAGGTCTGTGTTTGTGTGGTGTTGGCCAACGATTCCACCCCTCTGTATATCCATCACAGGGCTGTTGGGGCAAGTTCTGTGAGTGAGCAGCAGCTACGAAGTGCGGCACTGTGGCATACCGAGGGGGAGCGGTGGCGCAGCGGTTAGCGCTACGCTGCGCTACGAACCCGGCCGCCCGAGTTCGATTCCCGCTCACGGCCACCAACGCCGGTTGCGATTATCTTCCCCCTAGGTAGACTCAGCCTCAAACGAGTACCCGGCGCAGCGTGTAGTAAACATCGCCACTGGGGGAGACAAAGGCGGCCGGATGTGGTGTTGGCAACCCATCCACCTCGTGCGCCGTGCCGGCCTTCATAGGTGCTGCTCGCTAACAGCACTTGCCCCAACAGCAGTTCTGTTCAGGCTACACGGGGGATCTTTTGTCACTCACCCACCCAGTCACTCACCCACCCAATCACTCACTCACCATGTCACTCACCCACCCAGTCACTCACTCACCCAGCCACTCACCCACCCACCCAGTCACTCACTCACCCACTCCGCCCCCTCCCTGCTCCATTTAGAATAATCAACAAGGTCCATAAATGACGTCACGCAACTGGGGGGGGGGGGGCGGTCAGACATTTGTGACGATGTGTGACGAGGGGGAAGGGGTTAAGAAATGTGACGTCACAGCAAAATGCGCAACTTTATAAATAATATAGACAATTTCGATTTAAACTAAAACATAATAAAAAAATATTACATAAATAAAAAAAAATGTAAAACAAAATTTTTATACATTTAAAAAATACAATTTAAATTAAATAAAAATAAAATCGAAACTCAAGGGGGTTTGCTCAAAGCGTCTGCCGTTGCATAATTCTCACATTAGGCGGGACATGTGATTGTTTTCGCCCGGCATTAGCCATGAACATGTCAAACGCGAGTGACATTCAGGTGACTGCTGCACACGGATTCAAGGCGAGCTGCAGTAACAATCATCCTCCATCAAACGAAACATTCAAACAAACTCCAAGTCACAGTGATCGGGGCAGGGTGCCTCTTGTTTGCGAGGGACGCGCGTGTGTGGGATTAGATCATCACGGGAGCACGTGGGATCTGACTCATCACAAGCAGCACGCCCTGCTGACTCATCAAGACTAAATACAACAACAACAAGGCTACCCACTCGATAAAAGGGCCGGCCACACACACTGCTGTAGTGGGGAGTTCATTCCTCACCTTGTGCTGCCCGCCAGCCTACCTACCTGTCTACCTGCCTGTCTACCTGCCTGTCTACCTGCCAGCCTGCCTGCCTGTCTACCTGTCTACCTGCCTGTCTACCTGCCTGCCTCTCTACCTGCTTGCCAGCCTGTCTACCTGTCTACCTGCCTGTCTATCTGTCTGCCTGTCTACCTGCCTGTCTACCTGCCAGCCTGTCTACCGCCTGCCTGCCTGCCCACTTGTCTACCTGCCAGCCCGCCTGCCTGCCAGGCTTTCTACCTGTCTACCTGCCTGCCAGCCTGTCTACCTGTCTACCTGCCCGCCTGCCTGCCAGGCTGTCTACCTGTCTACCTGCCAGCCCGCCTGCCTGCCAGGCTGTCTACCTGTCTACCTGTCTACCTGTCTACCTGTCTACCTGCCTGCCCGCCTGCCAGGCTGTGTGCCTGTCTGTCTACCTGCCAGGTGAGACGGTGCCGACGACGGGGAAACTCGTCCCAAAGTGTGGCACCGTTTGCGATCGTCGTCTATTTGATTAGGAATGGGGCCACATTGCAGATGGGGTTTTTTTTTTCCTTAGCCGCTTCGCCCCGAAGGTATGTGTGTGTGTGTGCAAGTGTTAGGTTCGATTCCCGCTCACGGCCAACACCGGTGACGATTATCTGAACCGGTCATGGGCCTCCCCTAGGTCTACTCGGCCTCAAATGGGTGCCTGGTACGCCACTGGGTGTGTGTGTATAACACTGTGTGTGTGTGCATAACACTGTGTGTGTGTATAACACTGCGTGTGTGTGTATAACACATTACCAGTGTAATGTGCTATTCAGTGGCCTAAAATAAAATATTTCGCTCCGGATGATCGCTGCAAAGTATGACCTGTGTTTTGATGTAGTGTGCTGATCTTAAAGGTACATTGAGAAATGTTGATACTCCGATTGATGCTCCTGCTGCTGCTGTTGAGTGACTCATGCAGCAGCAGCTGTGGCTGCAGGGTTCTGGTGGTACATGTTGTTTATGTCGTTTATTGTGAAACTCCGTCACAGTTCCTATGATTGCTGTTTCATTGCTTTATTTTGGTGATTTCGAAAAGTTTACTGGTTTGACCACGTTTGTTGTAGTACGGAGTAAGACTGATGGCCTTAATCTAAGTTGTCTTGTGGTTGTTGTTGTTGTTTGACTTGCATCCCACTGGGATTTTGCACACAGCGTTGGGTAACGGTGATTTTTCTGCAATGTTTTGCTGTCGTTTCTTGGATTTTCTGTTTGCACTCAGTCACATAGTCACTTTAAGATGTTTTCTTGTTCATGTTTTGTTTTGTTGCGGTTGCACCCGATTCAAGAGCCGAATGGCTCACAGGGCTACACCTAATACATGAACTTGAGATGTTAACTCCTTGCCCGGTACGCAAGCGGTCGTGGGTTCGATCCCACGTACCACACGGGGTCATTAACATCTCCCAGCCACCGTTATGATGATGACGATGAGCGAGACATGAAAACTAAAAAGATACGGCAGCAGGCATCGTCAGGGTCGGGATCGAACCCACGACCTCTTGCGTACCAGGCGAGGGCGTTAACATCGTCACGGCCCGCGTCTCTTGTGCGCAGCGCAGCTGACCACGAGGATTGCGATGGGCTCCCTGCACTGCATGGACTGCTGCCCTCTGCTGGGTCTCTGCGTCTTGACACAGCTGTGGGCAGTGGGCAGCTCCTCTTGGTGGTAAACGCGAGACGCCAACGCTGCTGTCTTCCGCCTCACTGCTGCGACGATCGCACAAGTTTCGACGTTAAGCAACCTTCTTATCTCGCCAATATGTTGCACACCCCATACGGTTGTTGTACGGGAATGTTTGTTTTATCTCGTGCGTGTGTGTGTGTGTATATACACTAGGTACACAATGTCTAGCGGGCACCACGGTGGCTAGGAGATGTTGACTACCTCGGCTGTTATGCAGGAGGTCGTGGGTTCAATTGCGACCTTATAACACGCCGTATAGTTAGAGTTGCTATGTTTTCCCCGTGGTCGTATAAGCTTTTTTTTATTCTGTGGTCCTCCGGCCGGGTACGTGTACCCGTTTGCGACCCTGGTGCGGCTGAGTACGGGTACGGGTAGGCCGTGAGTCACTGGTGAGTCACCGTTTGTCACTCATTTCCCAACGTCTTGTCTCTTCTCACAATTCAAGTTCCTAGAATCAACCCACCCGCGCCTGCAACATGGCTTCATCCCAGAGGTCGCAATCGGGTATCCGTACCTGTACCCTACCCGGCCGGGTACGGGTAGCCGGGTATCGGGTAGGGTACGGGTATCGGGTACCCGGTTGCGACCTCTGGTGTGTGTATACATGGCGTAATAATATTCACATTTAAAACCTGTAGAAATTCCACAGATAGCTCTTTGACATTGTATATTGTAGCTCTCTCAGGAGTGGTCTGTCTGTCGCACATTGTAGCTCAAGGGAGTGGCCGATATTAATCATCACGTGGTGATGATAGCGGCAGCCGGATTACCCCCAAACGCGTAGAGACGTTGATTCTAAATGCGAAGGAGGAGGAGGAAAAACCAGAGGGACCTGGAGAAAAATTCACGCGACCATGGGGAGAGACACACAAACTCAACACGTACATGCAGCAGCAGGCATTTTTTAAAATCCTTTATATTAAGTTTGCGTGCTTGCTTGCTTACGACCGTGCAAATCTTTCGCTCGTTTTTGAACCCACTTCCCATGATCCAATCGAGCTGACATTTTCCACACAGACTCGTTGTGTGTGACAAATAATTTTCGTGAAAAAAATTTCCAAAATTTTACACTGTTTAGGGAAAACAAATTAAATATTTAATTACCAATTGCTTAATGGTGGCAGACAATCATCTGACCCATAGGTGGCAGCCATCTCAAGCCAGAGGACGAGAAGACTCTAGCCGCCACGCATATAAAGGATTTATAGTGAAAAACTTTGTTTTTACGGGTTTACTTGTAAGGGGTTGGGATCGAACCCACGACTGCCTGCGTACCAGGCGAGGTAGTTAACATCTCCTAGCCACCGTGATGATGATGAGAGAGAGACACGCAGACTCCAAATATACAGCAGCAGGCGTCAGGGTCGGGATCGAACCCACGACCTCCTGTACACCAGGCGAGGTAGTTAACATCTCCTAGCCACCGTGATGTGATGAGAGAGAGACACCCAAACTCCAAATATACAGCAGCAGGAGTCAGGTTCGGGATCGAACCCACGACCTCCTGTACACCAGGCGAGGTAGTTAACATCTCCTAGCCACCATGACTCCCACCCCTCTGCAGGCCGCTTGCGCAGTGGGCCCTCCACTCTAACACCACCGAGTATCGGCCGCTGTGCATCGGGGCTCCGGGACTATCCCCCGTGCAGCGCAAGATGTGCCTGCGCCGCCTGGACCACATGCACGCGGTGGTGCAGGGCGTCCGGCTGGCGCTGCATGAGTGTCGCGACCAGTTCAAGGGCAAGCGGTGGGACTGCACCGCGCCTGGCGCGGAGAACGCGCCGGACCCCACGGCCGAGTCGGGTAAGGGGACCGTCGCCCGGGGTCGGAGCCTCCGCCGGCAACAAGCGAGTTTCCCCTCGACCAATAGGTGGTTTTCCCCTTTTTTCTGGCAACAAAACTGACACCTTTTGCAAGGAATCACGCTTACATTAACCACTATACTCGCAGTCAAATACAAACAAAAAAACAATACTCTGATAATGTATGCATTGTCTTTGAAACTGATTGGTCCACACCAGAGACAGCTTTCTTTAGAGCCTAGTCCCATATGGTGTTCGACCAGATGACGCCAAAAGGCGCACATGATTCCTTGCAAAAGGTGTCAGTTTTATGCCAGATAAAAGGGGAAAACCCCTATGAGTATATGTGGTACTGGCAAAGGAGGTCCCGTGATTTCCCCTCGACGTTGACGTTTGTTCACCCGCCACGTCCACTCGCACCGAAGGTCTCCTGCCGCTTCCCCGAGACGCACACGAGCTGCGTGGGGGGGGGGGGACAGGGGGGGGGACGTCCAGCTCCCCATGGCAACTCTCTCCGCTGCAGAGCTGCCGCGTGCCTCCTCCTGCAGGGGGGTCCCCCTCCCCTACGCCACTCGGCTTGTGGTGGTGGTGGTGGTAGTGACTTGACGATAGTGGTGGTGGTGGTGGTGACGATGACGGTGGTGGTGGTGGGGTGGTGGTGTGGTGACGATGACGGTGTGGTGGTGGTAGTGACTTGACGATGGTGGTGGTGGTGACGATGACGGTGGTGGTGGTGGTGACGATGACGGTGGTGGTGGTAGTAGTGACTTGACGGTGGTGGTGGTGGTGGTGGTGGTGGTGGTGGTGGTAGTGACATGACGGTGGTGGTGGTGGTGGTGGTAGTGACGATGACGGTGGTGGTGGTGATGACGGTGGTGGTGGTGGTAGTGACATTGACGGTGGTGGTGGTGATGACGGTGGTGGTGGTGGTGGTGACGATGACGGTGGTGGTGGTGGTGGCTTTGCAGAGTTGCTGCCCTCACACGGTGGGAGATGTCCGTGGGGGCAGCCCAAAGGCGACCGACTTGGCTCTCGGACGGTGCCAGGCCGCAGCCGGCTGGCTTCCCTGCTCCTGACGCACCTGGCACGCCTTTTGTGCTCCCAGACGTCCCACCGGCCCTGGTCCACTCCCCGGGTTGGCCGCTGGAGACATGTAACAATAATCACAGCGTCACCCGATGTTCCCCTGTCCGACGTCAATTCTGTAGAGTTGGAGACGGCGCTCGGCTCCTACTTGGTGACGATACCCCGGTCCTCGCTCGTGTCGATCCTTGAGGGTGGGAGCTCGCCCAGCCACTCCTGCTACCGCTACCGTCGCTGAGTTGCCCGCGCACACTGCCGATCCGGGCTCCCCTTCTATAGGGCTGCGCAGCCCATTGCTCGGTCCCTGGGCAGATCCTGTGAGAGGGGTCTGTCTATAAACATGTAATAGAGGTCGTTGAAGCGACTTCTGTAATCCGGTCTTTATTCGTCTTTCATTACAGCACTCCTTCATGCTGTTGACAGGCAGCGTGAGAGGGATAGAGAGAGATAGAGAGAGAGACACGCGCAGCCACGTGGCAGCCTGGACCACGTGGCAGCCTGGATCTCGCTCCAGCGTGGCCTCCCCCCTCCGTTCGTTCCAGTTCTGACCACGTGTTGCTCGTCTCCACCCCTATTTAATACCCTGGTCACGTGGTACGTTTCCACCAATCCTGGTTAGCCTCCATGGAATCTTCCAGACTCCATCGTAGGCTCCCGGGACCACGCCCCGGACTCGTCTCCCCATTGGCTGTGGCCAAAGCCAGCAGGGCCAATCATCTACAAACAGCTGTCACCTTGCCATGACGTCAGGGCCACGCCCCTAGGGTTCCCCCCATTGGCTATGGACCAGGACCGGCAGAGCCAATCATCGTGACGAGTTGTAATCCGTCAACGACCCGGATGTAACCTCGCGTTACAAATAGCCGACGTTCCCCCCTACGTGTGTGCATGCTTTAATTTCACCGGTGGGGTAAAATGTGGGTGGTGGTGGTCAACATTTCCGACTGGATATCTGTGATGAAGAGCTTCACTGCTCATCGGATTCCTCCAAGATACATCATCACCGAGTCTGTGTAGTCCCACCTCTCCTAAAACAAAGTATCGGCCAGCGTGGAAGAGTAGGCCAAGTTACATCCCACGGAGGCTCTCTCCGGAGCTCCCTCGAGAAAACCTTCCGTGGCAGCGGTGACGCGAGCACTTGCAGGACTGCACCTTTACCCATCGGCATTAGCCGCTTGAAGTCTGCTCCTGTGACCGGGTTACACGTCAACATCGCTACGAGTGTATTTGGGTGAAGTTATTTTTACAACGGCCGAACGTACACACACGCAATGCGCATGCATCGTGTGCATGCG
Source organism: Callorhinchus milii (assembly GCF_018977255.1). NCBI lineage: Eukaryota > Metazoa > Chordata > Chondrichthyes > Chimaeriformes > Callorhinchidae > Callorhinchus > Callorhinchus milii. The sequence continues at coordinate 83,218 of NW_024704998.1, forward strand.
TGATCAACATACGTTGTGTGTGTCGATATAACCCAGTCAATGACAGACACCCGCTGTCATTCACGACGACATTCACTCCCCACCCCCCTTCTGGTCTGCACAACTGATTGCCGAGTTTGTGTTTCGCAATCGGAAGAGGCGTTTGGTTCGTTACTGTAGAAATCTGCCGAGCCACGCGGCTTATTTGTGTTTATTTACACAGATTTCCGGTAAGTTGCAACAAAGAAAGTGACACAAACAACAACTTCTGCTCTGTGTGTGTTGAACTTCTTTCGCACCGTACGTAGCCCAGCCGCGCTAATCCACTCGCTGTTCACTACTCACGATGTTTGTCGTTTGCCTTTGCTGCTGTTTAGTTATTTGAGCGGCGCCTCAACGCTGAAGGTCACAGGCAGTCTCAGTCCAGGGCCGTTCAAATAAGTGACTTTCATGTTCTTGGTTCTTTCGGTAAAGTCACGTAGAAGGGGAATAATAAAATAATGTAAATATAAAACAATAAAATTTCTCACGTTTCGACTGCAACACAAGCAATCGTCATCAGGTGTGAAATCCACAGCAAGAAACTTTGAAAAATGTTTTTTCTGTGGATTTCACATCTGATGATGATTGCTTGTGTTGCAGTCGAAACGTGAGAAATGTTATTGTTTTTAATATTGATTATTTCCCTTCTACGTGACTTTACCGAAAGAACCAAGAATATGAATCCCTGCAGTCACGAAAGCTTTAAAATCGAAATTTAAGTGACTTTCATTTGACCGACATCGCACGTACAAACACACTGGGCTCGCAACGTGACGCCAATCATCGACTCAGAAGGTCAAACAACCCAGAGGTCACCGCTCCGTCACCCGCCGTCGCTACGGCAGCTGAACCAATGGACACGTTTCTCAAACGCACCCAGCCACCACCCGGTCCAGTCGGTGGGGTAGAGTGTGGACTATCCCCACTCTGGTGTGTTCTCCCACGGCGTCTGTAGACGTCAGCGTGGAAGAGTAGGCCCATCAGCCCATCGAGGAGCTCTGTCCAGAGCTCCTCAGAGTGGGAAGGCCGTTCTGCCAACAAGAGCCTGAGTAGGGACATTGCAGGGACTGCACCTTTACTTTTTTTATCAGCGGATGCCTTGGAGTGAATGGTCAGCGGCGGATCTACAGTTCCTCACTGGCTGTCGTGTGTGGCGTAGTGTGTGTGTGGTGTGTGTGTGTGTGGTGTGTGTGGCGTAGTGTGTGTGGCGTGGTGTGTGTGTGGTGTGTAGCGTGTGTGTAGTGTGTGGTGTGTGTGGGTGTGTGGTGTGTGTGTGTGTGTGTGTGTGTGGTGTGTGGGGTGGGGGAGGGTGGATGTGTGTGGTGTGTGGGGTGGGTGTGTGGTGTGTGTGGTGGTGTGGTGGTGTGGTGTGTGTGTGTGGTGTGTGTGTGTGTGTGTGTGTGTGTGTGTGTGTGTGTGTGTGTGTGTGCGGCGTGTGTGTGCGGCGTGTGTGTGGCGTGGTGTGTGGGGTGTGTGTGTGTGTGTGGCGTAGCGTGTGTGGGTACTTTAACCGTACACCCTGTGGTTCGTGAGCCAAATCCTTAGCAAGTTTCATCCAGACACACAGATAAAGAGACAAAAAAGACTTTTATAGGTGAGACACTGCATACAAGTGCAGTGCGAAGTCGTGTGAAGTAGTAGATTCAGTGTGTCGCGGCTCGCAGGGAAGGGTGCGATGGACCTCGCTGTGAATCCCAACAAGCGCCGAGTGAACGTTGCCTAGATTTGGCAAACGCGGCGTTAACGAGAACAACGGAATAAACGGAACAACGGCACTTGGTCGCTAAGCGCATTCAAGTGGCGACGTCACAAAACAACGGCGCTTCCACATCATGAAGATGAAGCGCATGCAGAGTGTGTAGTAGGGTAGTGCATAGTGCAGTGTAGCTTGTGGCGTGTCGCACGCGAGTGAAGTGTGTATAGTAGAACGCAGCTCGTAGTGAGGGGTACACGCTGGATGTCGATGCCCTAAACAGCTTTGTGGGGGTCGCGATTTCAGTCGAGGCCCCCCTAGACTGGGGCTGGAGGCTACTTGCAAGCGAATTGATCGACGGTCCACGGGCAAAGCTTGCACTTGACGTTCTCCTTGAGCTGCTCCTTGCATCCGCACTGCGTCTCCAGCGTGACTGGGGAGGGAACAGCAGAGGGGAGAGAGCTCACGAGATCGTCGCTATTGTGCGACCGCCGTTAACGTCGAGGTTAACAAAATCTCCGCGCACTTCTCCCGACGTTGTCAAACGACCAGAGGTCGCAACCGGGTACCCGATACCCGTACCCTACTCGATACCCGTACCCTACCCAATACCCGTACCCTACCCGATACCCGTACCCTACCCAATACCCGTACCCTACCCGATACCCGTACCCTACCCAATACCCTACCCGATACCCGTACCCTACCCGATACCCGTACCCTACCCGATACCCGTACCCTACCCAATACCCTACCCGATACCCGTACCCTACCCGATACCCGTACCCTACCCGATGCCCAGCTACCCGTACCCGGCCGGGTACGGGTAGCCGTTTGCGACCCTGATGCGGCCGGGTACGGGTGGACCGTGAGTCACTGGTGAGTCACCGTTTGTCACTCATTTCCCAACGTCTTGTCTCTTCTCACAATTCAAGTTCCTAGAATCAACCCACCCGCGCCTGCAACATGGCTTCGTCCCAGAGGTCGCAATCAGGTACCTGATACCCGTACCCTACCCGTACCCGGCCGGGTACGGGTAGGGTACGGGTACGGCCGGGTACCCGCTTGCGACCCTGGTGCGGCCGGGTACGAGGGGTAAGGAATCAGAACCCGTTTGCGACCTCTGCGAATGACCCGCGGGGAAGCGGCCGTCGCAGAGCCACTGCCGACGAGATCCCTTCGAGCGACCTAAGGATCACGGAAAGCAGTTCTACAGAAATGCATTTTCGGTGTGATTGCGTGGTGTACGGTACTTATAGTAGTGAAGACTGTGCGTAGTGGTATAGGGACGGTGTGATTGCGTGGGTGTACGGTACTGTATAGTGGTGAAGAACAGTGTGAAGTGGTATAGGGACAGGGTGATTAGAGAGAGACTGGTGCATGCGTGGAGACAATTAAAATGCAAATCAATTTATAACATTTTTGACACGCGTTTTTCTGGATTTTGTTGCTGTTATTCTGTCTTTTACTGTTCAAATAAACCCACCATTAAAATTATAGACTGATCATTTCTTTGTCAGTGGGAAAACGTACAAAATCAGCAGGGGATCAAATAGTTTTTTCCCTCACTGTAGCTCACTGGCCCTTGCCTGGTCAAATATGAAATAGTTGTTGCTTTTTAAATCCTTTATATTAAGTTCACTTGCTTGCGCGCTTACGACCGTGCAAATCTTTCGGTCGTTTTTTAACCCACTTCCCGTGATCCAATCGAGCTGACATTTTGCACACAGACTCGTTGTGCGTGACAATTTATTTTCGTGAAATTTTTTTTCCATAACTTTACACTTTTTAGGAAAAAAAATTATATTTAATTATCAATTGCTTAATGGTGGCAGGCAATCATCTGACCCATAGGTGGCAGCCATCTCAAGCCAGAGGATGAGAGGACTCGAGCCGTCACGCATATAAAGGATTTATAGTGAAAAACTTTGTTTTTACGGGTTAATTTTTAATGACTAGTTTTAGTTAATTTTCGGGGGGGGGGTTAGGGAGAGGTGAGGGGCGAGGGGCTCACCTTGTGAGATGTCGTATCCTCTGTCACAGCACGTGATGACGGAGCATGCCTCCTTGCCCTCGGAGGTGACGTTGCACCGCCGCCCCACCGCGCCGGGGATGCCGCTGGCGTCGTTGCGCTCGCAGTAGCCGGGGCTGGCGCTCACGTGCACCAGCTCGCTCGCCGTGGGCGCCGTCAAGCGCTCGTTCACCGGCTCCAGACGCCAGCGGGACCAGCGGGTGGCACCAGCAACGCTGCTGCTGCTGTTGTGGCGGACCAGCCGCATGGCGGAACTTGTGTCGTACTTGTGCTGCAACCACCATCATCACCATCGTCATCATCATTATCATCATCAATATCATCACCATTATCACTATCATCACCATCATCACAATTATTATCACCACCATCATCACCATCATCATTCATCATCATTATCATCATCACCATCATCATCACCATCATCATCATCACCATCATCATCACCACCATCATCATCACCACGACACCACCACCATCATCACACACCATCATCGGGGGATGTGGTGGTTGTCGAGTGAATGCGGGGAGCTCCCTTAGCTGTTAGGGACCCCCCCCCCCCGCCTGTAACCCCCCAATGGATGAATCCTCGTCACACCCACACTCCCTCTGGGGGCAGTCCCACCCAGCAGCTGTGAGCAGCTCACCTTCAGCAAGTTCCCAACTTGGTGGAAGTCGGCGAGCTGCTGCCAGCAGATCTTCAGCATGCAGCGGCCAAAAAGCAGGTGGCACTTGCAGTCCATGTGCGCCAGATTGTACACCGCCTGTAGCACCACCACCACCACTACCAGCGTCACTACCACCACCACCGTCATCACCACCACCAGACATCACCACCACCACCACCGTCATCACCACCACCAGACATACCACCACCACCAGCGTCACTACCACCACCACCACCACCGTCATCACCACCACCAGACATCATTACGCTAAAACATTACCGGTAGAAGTTCAAGCGAGAACCATTGCGTTAATCACGATTGGTAATACAACCCTAGGCAAGGAGGCCAAACCTAATTAGCATGGAGTAACTTTTTTTAAATTATTTAAAAAAAAAGACAACATCTACAACGACCCACCACCCCGTTCACACACTCACCAGCCGACCCGCCTCGTTGTCGTGCAAATTCATCGCCAAAGACTCCCCTCTCTGCCTGCTACGACTGCCATCGCCCACATTCACGAACCACTTGGCGAACTGGTATCCGTATTCGACGTCGTCCGATGAGCCGCCCCGCCGAGCACGCGGCGGTAGCCTCATGGCGTCGGGAACGACCCAGGAGCAGCTGCCCCGGAACTGCCCCTGGCGGCAGCCGCGCGCCACCACGTGGGACACTCCGGCGGCGACAATGGCGGAGAGGAACGCATCCTCGCGCGAGCCGGGGGACACGCCGGGGAACACTCCCGTGGCGTAGCGCGTGAAGCCTGCCGGGGCGGCGGGGGGAGGAGGACATGCCGAGCAGGT
>NW_024704999.1:0-38482 GCF_018977255.1 Callorhinchus milii
AGTCTAATGGCCTGGGCGCGGGCAAACCCAACCGGATGGTGAGCCACCAAGATTAGCCTTACACAACACCTCTCACGTCGGGAGGACATCCCGAGACATTTGGACCCGAGCTGGGGAATGGGATCAGGAGAGGGTGGAGGGCAGGGAGGGAGGTGGGGGGTAGGAGGGTGGAGGGCAGGAAGGGAGGGTGGGGGTAGGAGGGTGGAGGGCAGGGAGGGAGGGTGGGGGGTAGGAGGGTGGAGGGCAGGGAGGAGGGTGGGGGGTAGGAGGGGGCAGGGAGGGGGGGTGGGGTGGAGGGCAGGGGGGAGGGTGGGGGTAGGAGGGGGAGGGGGTAGGAGGGTGGAGGGCAGGGAGGGAGGGTGGGGGGTAGGAGGGTGCAGGGCAGGGAGGGAGGGTGGGGGTTAGGAGGGTGCAGGGCAGGAGGGAGGGTGGGGGGGTAGGAGGGTGACCGAAGGCGCAGTTGGTCGAAGAGGAGGGTCTTGTCCAGGCCTTGAAGGAGGTGAGGGAGGGGACGAGGCGGAGGGACTGAGGGATGGAGTTCCATCATCCACTAATGGCATCTCTCTGACTTTCTGTTCAGGATGAAGACCTCAAATGGGTGGAAGAAAATATTCCCTCTTCACTAACGGACGTGTAAGTCATCCCCATTTATATTAATATTAATAATAATAATAATAATAATCCTGGCGTTTGACCCGGCGCCTGATCACATCATCGGAACGTCTCAAAGCGCTTCACAGGAAACACTGTAAAGTGTAGTGACTGCGGATTTTGTCAGCAAAGCGCGGCAGCCAATCGCGCCGAGCGACGGCCCCACAAACATGGATCGAGCGACCAAAATTATTATTATTTTCGGGAAGGGGTTATTACCCCTAAAAAGCGATCTGCCAATCAACTGCCAAACGGGTTTCTGACTCACTGCAGTAAACAGGAGTGTGTGGTGGTGTGTGGGGTGGGGGTGGGGGTGTGTGGGGTGGGGTGGGGGGAGTACGGAAACCTGCCTAAGGTTTTGCCCCGTCCTGACCCGCTCCGGGAATCGAACCCCGGGTCCTCTGGCTGGCGAGGCGAGGCGAGGCGAGGCGAGGGCTCCAACCCCTGCGCTATCGTGGACGCTCGAATAGGAACAGGAGGAGGACAGTCATTCAGCCCCTCGAGCCTGTTCCGCCCTTTTTATTTAAAAAAATTTAAATCAAATTAAATTGAATTAAAATTTTTGAAAATGATTCTCATCCTTTTTTTTTTGCTCTTCGGTCGTTTAAAGTTGTTTCCGTTGGTAAATGACTTCCGCCCCGTAACTCGCCTCCTTTCTCTTTCCAGAGCGTTGCCGACATTACTGGACTCGGATGAGGTAAAAGGGATTAAACGCTCAGCTTTGCCCCCCCCCACCCACCCCACCCCCCACCCACCCCCCACATCGTTCCCGGGGCCGCAGGGTCCCGGGGCACTCACTGCTGATGGCAGCACAGCCCGGCCCGGCCCATCGGGAGGACCTGGAAGGGCCGACCAGTCCCTGGGGGCCGGGAATCCTCCCCCTCAGCTCCTGGTAACCCCACAGCCAAAGCCCCAACTAACTAATGGGAGAGGGGGGTCCGAGCGGGACACGCAGCGGGAAAGCTCGGCCGGACAGCGCTCTCTCTCTCTATGGCTGAGCTGTGTGTGGGTTTAGTTGGTTAGACCCCAACAGTTACCCCAACGCACACTCTGGGCTCCCCCCCCCCCACACCCCCCCAAAGCCTTGGCTCTCCCCAACCTGCGCCTAATACTCTCCGGAATTAGGTAAACAGGAGGCGTCCCTCCAGGGAGAGAGAGAGAGGGAGAGAGGGCATCCCATCCCGACACTCTCTCTCTGGGGTTTCCCGGTGTGGGGGGGCGGGGCTGCCGCGTTTCGCAAAAGAAACACACAGTCACTACACTTGACAGCGTATCCTGTGAAGCGCTTTGAGACGTCGCGACGACGCGATGAGGACCTTTATTAAATACCAGAAATATTCTGAGGTTTGTATCTGATGTACGTTCGGAAACCTCTTTTGCACAATTTAATTGCTTCTCTTTTCTCTCTTCCCCCCCACCCCCCCCCCACCCCCCCTTCTCACTCTCTCCCCTATTACCCCTTTTCTCTCCTCTTCCACCCACTTTCTCTCTCTATCTGTCTCTCTCTCTTTCTCTCTGTGTCTCTCTCTCTCTGTCTCTCTCTCTCTGTGTGTCCTTCTCTCTCTCTGTCTCTCTCTCTTCTCTGTGTCTCTCTCTGTCTCTCTCTCTCTCTGTCTCTCTCTCTCTCTGTCTCTCTCTCTCTCTCTCTCTGTGTCTCTCTCTCTCTGTCTCTGTCTCTCTCTCCCTCTCTCTGTGTGTGTGTCTCTCTCTGTGTGTGTCTCTCTCTGTGTGTGTGTCTCTCTCTGTGTGTCTCTCTGTGTCTCTCTGTCTCTCTCCCTCTCTCTGTCTCTCTCTGTGTCTCTCTCTGTCTCTCTCTCTGTGTGTCTCTCTCTCTCTCTCTCTCTCTCTCTCTCTGTCTCTCTCTCTCTGTGTGTCTCTCTCTGTGTGTCTCTCTCTCTGTCTCTCTCTCTGTGTGTCTCTCTCTGTGTGTCTCTCTCTGTGTGTCTCTCTCTGTGTGTCTCTCTCTGTGTGTCTCTCTCTGTCTCTCTGTGTCTCTCTCTCTGTCTCTCTCTCTGTGTGTCTCTCTCTCTGTCTCTCTCCCTCTCTCTGTCTCTCTCTCTCTCTGTGTCTCTCTCTCTGTCTCTCTCCCTCTCTCTGTGTCTCTCTCCCTCTCTCTGTGTCTCTCTCCCTCTCTCTGTCTCTCTCTCCCTCTCTCTGTGTCTCTCTCTGTGTGTCTCTCTCTGTGTGTCTCTCTCTGTGTCTCTCTCTCTGTCTCTCTCTCTCTGTCTCTCTCTCTCTCTCTCTCTCTCTCTGTGTCTCTCTCTCTGTCTCTCTCTCCCTCTCTCTGTGTCTCTCTATCTGTCTCTCTCTCTCTCTCTGTGTCTCTCTCTCTGTCTCTCTCTCTCTCTGTGTCTCTCTCTCTGTCTCCCTCTCCCTCTCTCTCTCTCTCTCACCAGGAAATCATGATGACCAAATCAGAAATCTCCAAAATGGAATAACGAGAGTCGTTGAGGGAAGACCAGAGACTCGGTCAGGAATATCCCGAGAGTGGAGAGGTTTATTCCTCTGGACCTTCAGACAATCTCTCTACAGAGGGACGAGGGGGTGGAGGGGGGGGGGGGGGGGGGGAAGGAGGAGCGGACAAAAAATGGAGGAATGTAGTGATCTCTCTCTGTGGGTGTGTGGGTTTCAGCAATAATATCAACCATTCGGGGTCTGTTTGAATTGTTGGTTTGTTTTCAGATGGTTTGTAGAAAGCATTTCTCTCCCCCCCACACCCCCCCCCCCCCCCACCACCCACACCCACCCTCCCCGTGAAAAAATCTCGAGTAAAATTAGTAACTCGCTGTTTTCCAGGGGTTAGGGCTCCGTGACGTATAAACACACAGTCACTACACTTTACAGAGTATCCCGTAAAGCGCTTTGACACGTCTCCGAGACTTGATGGGGCGCCGGGTCAGACCCCAGGATTGTTGTTATTATTATTATTATCATCAAACGGACAAGTTACGAGGAGGTTACAGTTTAAAACCCGTCAGTTGTTTGCAGGTTCTGGTCAGAGTGTAGGGCGGAGGGGAGGGACGGGAGATGTAGGGGGATGGGGGGAGAGAGAGAGAGAGAGAGAGAGAGCAGGAGAGGTGGGGCGGTGGGGGGGGGGAGAGGGGTTGTTACGCCCGCAGTTGAGGCTGTTGTAACTGAGATGTCTGTCTGTCAGTGACAGAGCGAAGCCCTCGTTGTTGCGCTGCGTCTGTGTCGCTGGAAATCCGGGGCTTTGTTACCACAAAGTGAATTTGTTAACCAAAACAGGAAAAGTTTTCAGTGAGAGCTGTTCGAAACTTCAACTACCCCCCACCCCCCGCTTTTTGCCCCCCTCTCTGTCTCTCTTGCACCCCAATCCTCTCTCTCCCCCACACCCCCCCACCCGCCTTTCAGTGGGGTTCACCTGGAGTCCCTGTAGCTCAGGGGTTAGAGCCCTCGCCTGGCGATCCGGGTTGGATTCCCGGGCGGGTCAGGTCGGGGCGAAACCTGAGACAAGTTTCCTTACTACACACACACACACACACAGACACACACACACACACACACACAGACACACACACACCGACACACACGCACAGACACACGCACACACACACGCACAGACACACACACACACATACACACACGCGCCTCTGTTTCCAGCAGTCGGTAGGAACCCGGTTATTAGTCGATCGGAGGATCACTTTCCGGGGGTAATAATCCCTCCAGATTGATAATAATTTGGTCACTCAATCCACGACTGTTCATGGGGACGTTGTTGGGCGCAATTGGCTGCCGTGTTTCGCCCACGAAACACACAGTCACTACCTATTGCAGTATATCCTGTGAAGCGCTTTGAGACGTCTCAACGACGTGATCAGGCGCCGGGTCAAACGCCGGAATTATCATCATCATTATTTCCATACAGTTCACAAAAACTGCCCCAGTTATGTTATGTTACCTGTCCTGCAAAGTTATTAATATATTCTTTCACAGCACTTATTTTTTATATTTTTTCGTTGGATTTTTTTCTCTCTCTCTCTCTCTTTTATTTCTTCCCTCGTCATCGTTTTGTCGAGAGTGTGACGGGAATGTTCCAGATGGCGGGCGGGTGGGCAAACATTGGAACTCAGTGTCTGGTCAATAAAACGGAACCATTTCTCGATGTTTCGTGTGCGTGAATTTTTCGACACAGTCACTGCACTGCACAGCATATCCCGTGAAGCGTTTTGAGGCGTCTCGACAACGTGACATTTCAAGGATTGTTATTCTTAAAATAGAAATTGAACTCAACAGTTTTACACACACACACACACACAGGTAACTTCTGGCCGACATTCAATCGAAACAGGTTCCACCCAACCAGTGATCCACTGATTAAAGCCGCCCTTTTGTGACGGTGACGAGGTGGGAGGCGGAGTGTTTGCAGGTCAATAAAGCCGAGAGTCTTAACCGTCCCAACCCTCACCCTCACGCAGTCACCTGAGAGCGACTCGATAGCGGCGGCGGAACCATGGAGTGTGCGGAGAAAGCCGATAACGTGGAATGGGGATTTGGTAAGAAATGAACGTTGTACGACTCGTTGCCTTTTTGGGTGAAGGTGGATTTTTCTTTTCTCCCATTTGCAAAGTCCCCGTAGCTCAGGGGATCGAGCCCTCCGGGGCGGGTCAGGTCAGGGCGAAACAATCTTAGGTAAGTTTCCTCACTCCCCACACACACACACACACAGACGCTTCTCTTTTATCTGGTAACGCGGTCGCTCAATCTACAACTGTTTGTGGGACAAAACATAACGGTGAGTTTCAAGAATGAAACAAAAATTAAATCGGCGGCTTCGGCCGTCGCACGAAGTGCAGAGTGATGTGACATTTTAGCTGCGGTTGAAAGCGATGACCCGCCGGCTGTTTCGAGAGACGGAGAGAAACAAATCGTTTTAAAAAGTTGCTCTGTTTTGTGAAAGAGTGTAAATTAAATGTATCTGTGGAGTCCCGTAGCTCAGCGGTGAGAGCATTCGCTTTCCGAGCGAGACACTCGGGTTCAATTCCAGACAGAGGGCGAAACCTTGGTCAAGTTTCCTTAATAATAATAATAATCCCTCCAAAACAAAAATAAATTGGTCATTTTCAACCCACGGCTGTTTGTGGGACAGACGCTGCTGTGCGTTCACCCACAAATATACAGTCAATTCACTTTACAGTATATTCTGTGAAGCGCTTTGAGACGTCGAGAAGACGTGAAAAGCGCAATATCAAATGCAACGATTGTTATTATATGTTAAAAAAAAGATTTATTTATTGCAAAAGATTTGTAGTTTAAAAAAAGTGGGTTTGTTGGGGGATGGGGGGGAAATAATAATAATCCTTGCATCTGATATAGTGGCTTATTACGTCTTTGAGACGTCTCAAAGCGCTTCACGGGACACACTGTAAAGTGTAATGACTGTGTAATTTGTGGGCGAAACGCAGCAGCCGATTGTGCACTGTCCACACAAACAGTCGTAGATTGAGTGATCAAATTTAGAGGGATTGTTAACGCCCTAAAAGCAATCTGCCAAACTATTAACAAGCGCGTTCCTACTTACTGCTGTGCAAACAGAAGGGTGTGTGTGTGTGTGTGGGCGGAGAAAGGAAACTTGCCTAATTGTTGGGATTATTGACTATCTCCTGATCTCTTGAAATTGTTCCACGATTTAATTAGGTGAACGGGGAGTTGGTTACACACTCGCGTTTGCCAAAGTGGTCGCGTAACATAAATGTCCTTTTCTGTGGTTTGCACTTTCAGGTTTTGGAGACAAGAAAGACAAAGACAAGGACAAGAAATGCGACAAAGACAAAAGCAAAGACAAGAAATGCGACAAAGACAAAAGGAAAGGCAAGAAATGTAAAGATAAAGATGGCAAAGTGAAGAAGCACAAAGAGCACAAGAAGGTAAAATGATTCGGACCCGACCGGGGATCAGGAGGAGTGGATGGTGGGGGGTCGGAGGGGGAGCGGAGGTTGAAGAAGAGGGTCTTGAAACCGCGCTTGAAGGATGCGAGGGAGGGAGGGAAGGAGGGAGGGAGGGAGGAGGCGGAGGGACTGTGGGATGGAGTTCCAGAGGGTTGCCGGTGGGAGCCGGGGAGGAACCGGTTGAGCCGAATGGCCTCTTTCTGTGCTGCGAATGTGCCCGACTCCGACCCGTGTGTTGTTTCGTGACAGAGAAAAGACGGTGACTGCAGCAGCTCGAGTTCAAGCTCCAGCTCCAGCTCCAGTTCCAGCTCCAGCTCCGGCTCTGACAGCGACGACGGGAAGGTAAGTTATTTATATCTATTTACATACGTATATATATTTTTCGAAAGGATTATTACCCCCAGAAAAGCGCTCCGTCAATCAACTAACAAGCGGGTTCCTACTGACTTTGTCACGCGATCCATTGAGGTGTGCGGACAGGTTGTTATCTCGGTGTGAAGGCTCACGCACAGCTCTGAGCCGTTTGGCTGTTGCTAAGCTGCTGCTCGTAAAACCTGTCTTTACTGTTTTCCCCCTCAGGCGCGAGACAAAGGGGCTTTTATTGCGCGTTTTATTCCAAGTTTCAGTTGTGAAACCCACGGCAGAATCTGGGCCGACTGTAACATCGCAGATAATAATCCCGGCGTTTGGACCCGGCGCCTGACCGCGTCGCTGAGACGCCTCGAAGCGCTTCGCAGGACACGCCGTCAAGCGTAGTGCTTGTGCGTTTCGTGGGCGAAACGCGGCAGCCGACTGAGCCCAGCGACGGACTCACGGACGTGACAAGGCGCTGTATCGAACAAAAGGATCATTATGACTGAAAATCGTCGCAGGGATTTGAGACCAACCAAAGGGATTTTTTTTTTTAAAAAAAAAGCTGAGACCCCTCTCGCGCTAACTCCTCTCTCTCTCTCTTCCCCCTCAGGGTGGATGCAAAGAAAAGAAAAAGAAGGGAAAGAAGGAAAAACAGTGCAAAACGTGATCAGCTCGGTTCCCTCTTCACAGTTCTGCCGCCCTTCACACTGCCCACTCCCCAACCCACCTCCGCTAGACCGGCTCTGGCCTCCCGCTCGTCCGTCGTCCCCTCCGCTCCACCATCAGCGGCCGCGCTTTCAGCCACTACGCTCTGAAACTCTGTCACTCTCTTCCTCCCTCCTCCTCCTCCTCCTCCTCCTCGCCCCCTCCTTCAACATCTTCAGCTGAGAAGACCTTCCTTCTTCACCTCCCCCTCGTCGTCCTGCTCAGCCGCCGTCAAGCGCTCTGGGACTCTACCCTGTGTGAGGGGTTGGGGGGGGGGGCACTGTGTGGTCGCACAACACAGAGCTGTTGCAGCGATGGGAAGCCACGTCCGTACGTGCCTTTCAGTCCCACCGCACTCGGCGCCTGGCGATTTGTCGTGTTAAACGTTAACGGGGGGCAGACGTACAGCTGCCTCTTTAACAGGGCAAATAAAGACAAGCGCACGAAAAAAACACATCGCCAATAAAAGCCTCTTAAACCAAGTCGTGTTCGAATGCAAGCCGCAACTTTTCACACGCGTGGCGTCCGTGTCGCGTGTCGCGGTTAGAGCGCTCGCCCCGCAGGTCGGATTCCTGGTCAGATCAGACCTTTATACACACACACACACGCACACGCGCGCGCGCGCCACCCCCCACACACCTCTATTTTCCAGCAGTAAACAGGGACCCAGTTGTTAGTCGATGGCGCATTGCTTTCCAGGGTTCACAATCCCTTCAAAACATTATAATAAATTGCTCACTCAATCCACGAGTGCTTGTGGGACGCTGCTGAGCGCAACTGACCGCCGCGTTCCACCCACGAAATACAACACAATTCACGGTACATTCGAGGGTTATTATTAGTTACTGTGGTGGTGCCGTATCATTCAACAACAACAACACAATGACATTCATAGAGCGCCTTTCACGTCGGGAGGACGTCCCGAAGTGCTGGACAGTCAGCTGTCGGGGCCCGAGAGGTGGGAGGGAGACCAAAGGCACGATCGAAGAGAGGGGTTGAAGGAGGTGAGGGAGGAAGCGAGGCGGAGGGACCGTGGGATGGAGTTCCAGGGCGTGGGGGTAGAGAGGCTGAACGCCCGACCACCGATGGGAGGGCGGGTCGGGCGGGAGACACGGAGCAGCCGGAGCCGATGGACGGGGGGACCGGGCGGGTTGGTAGGGAGTCAGCAGGTCAGAGAGGGAGGAGGGACAAGGCCATGGATGGCCTTGAAAGTGAGGACGAGGATCTTGAATTTGATCCTCTGAGGGATGAGGAGCCGGTGGGGTCGGGCGAGAGTGGGAGCGATGGGGTCGGGCGGGGGTTCGAGTGATGGGGTCGGGCGAGAGTGGGAGCGATGGGGTCGGGCGGGGGTGGGAGTGATGGGGTCGGGCGAGGGTGGGAGTGATGGGGTCGGGCGAGGGTGGGAGTGGTGGGGTTGGGCGAGGGTGGGAGTGATGGGGTCGGGCGAGGGTGGGAGTGATGGGGTCGGGCGAGGGTGGGAGTGATGGGGTCGGGCGAGGGTGGGAGTGATGGGGTCGCGGAGCCCGGTGTGTGAGAGTACACGAGCTGCAGAGTTGTGGATGATCTGCAGGTTGTGATGGGAAGAGTTGTGAAGCCGATGAGGAGGGAGTTCCCTTAATCGAGCCTTGAGGTGACGGATGTGTGGGTGAGGGTTTGGGGGCTGAGGGGTGAGGCAGTGGCGGAGTCCGGCGATGGTGCGCAGGTGGTGGTAGGCAGTGCCGGTCATGGCGCGGATGTGGGGGAGAAAGGACAGTTCAGGGTTAAACGAGACCCCCAGGTTCCTGACCGGCTCAGTGAGGCTGAGAGTGCAGCCGTGGAGGCAGATGCTGCCAAGCGCCCGAGGTGCGGACGCGCTGGTGTGAGCCAATCAGGAGGGCCTCGGCTTTGCTGACGTTGAGTTGGAGAAAGTTGTGCCTCTTCCAGGACCTGATGTCGGACAAGTAATCAATCAGGACACCAGTGGTCCTGGAGTTCAGGGCGGAGGCAGAGTTTGGGTGTCATCCGCATACATATGGACGTTGACCCCATGTCTGCGGATGATGTCAGAAAGCGGGAGCGGGTGAAGAGGAGGGGACCGAGGTCAGAGCCTTGAGGGACACCGCGCGAGATGGTGCGGGGGCCGGAGGGGATTTGAGATGGACCGGTAGTTGGATAGACAGCGGTGATGGGTCAAGGCGGGCCTCTCGGTGGCCAGCGCCGCACGCACGTGGCGCGAAGCTTTTGCATCCGCTCACTATTTGGACCACCAAAGTTTTTCTCTGATCTTCAGTAATAATAATAATAATAATAATAATTTCTCAATACTGTATGTATCGCGAGAGGACCCGGGTTCCATTCCCGGGCGGGTCAGGTAAGTTTCCTCACTCCACACACACACACCCACCCACACATCTCTCTTTACCCAACAGTAATTAGGAACCTGCGGATCACTTTCCTGGGTAATAAGTTTCCTTAACTTACGAACCGCTGCAAACTTACATTCGATACAGCGCCTTAACATGTCGTCGAGAAGTCTCAAAGAGCTTCGCGGAAACGGTGACAACTTGCTGCTGCTCCGCGGGCGTCCGTCCGGCAGAGAAGAGATTAGACAACGGCCGAAACTCAAAACAGGATTATCCTTACAAAACACTTTATTTTATTTTAAAAAAAGAGGAAAGCAAAGAGGCTGAAAAAAAAAAGGCGCAGGAACGTTAGCAGCATTTTCACTACAGAGATGAACAAGCCCGGTGGATAATATAATAATAATAATAATAATAATAATAACAACAAAACAGCCCTATACAACAGAGAGAAAAAAAAACCCATCTAAACCCTGTAAAGGTTTACACAAAAGTTAACACTTTTACACACAGGCTCTGTCCACCTCACGTACCATTAAAGGTTCTGTTGTCACACACTTCGGGTTAAAAAAAATAAATCAACTCGACTAAGACAGTTTGTCACTAACTATAGTTTGTAATCATTCTCCCTTACAGTTGCTCACCTCGTGCACACGGGTGCACACACGCACAATTGGCCGGCAACCTTACACAACAAAGCTATCTTAGTGTCAACTGAACAACGTTTAATGCGCGCAAAAGAAGTCATTGGCATATGGAAGTAATAATTATTATAGCAATCCTTTGCGTTTGATATAGCGCCTCATCGCGTCTTCGAGACATCTCAAAGCGCTAAATGATTTTAATTCTGATGTAAAACGGTTTGAGACATCTCAACGACGCGATATATCAAGTACCAGGGTTATTATTACGTAAAATAGAGTAACATTAGTTTGAAGCATCTCCCGAGAGTGAAGGCAGCCAGCTGCCCACTTTGTGATGGTTATTTTACACAAGTACACAAATAACCCTTTTATTTTGAGTGAGATACTAATTCTCGGCTGTGGTATAAGTGTTCAAATTAACCTTTGTTCAAAGTCACTGGAGGCAAAGTCACTCCCCCTCAGCTCCTGTTAACCCTGCAGCCAAAGCCCTGACTAATGGACAAGCAGCGGGAAAGTTTGCTGGATATACTCTGCTCAAAAGCGATAACAATAATAATAATAAAAATAAGTTAACCCTTAAATGAAGACAAATGCCTGGGTTTTAAATCAATTCTTAAAGCTGCAGTTCACAAGAGCAAGAAGTGTGAGACGAGACGCGGAGACTTTGTGAAGTTGTGCGGTTTAGACACTGAGGCGACAGATTAAATAAGGATATAATGATTCTATTTTCCCCGCCTTTTTCTTTGCCCAGTCGCAGGGTGTCTTGACGCACGCGGAAACCCATCACCATGTTTAAGCGTCTCCAAACCCAACTGAGAATTCCAGGCCTGACATCTACACATGGACATCCCAGAGATAGATGAGACAGATTGTTGGAATGGAATACGCTCTCTCTCTCTCTCTCTTTCTCTCTACCTGAAGGGACACACCCTGCTTACCTAATTCCGGAGAATAAATAAATAAAAGTTTTATAGTTTTGAAGTTTTAACCACTTCATTTTGGGGGCACTCAAAACAAACTCGTCCTCACGTCGACTGATAGATTTTTCTGAAGAGAGAGAGAGAGCAAGGACTATTCCGATCTGCGCTGCCCACCAGAGGAAGGAAGTGGGAGTGAGTGAGTGAGTGAGTGAGTGATTGATTGATTTCGAGATGTCCCAGTTTAAATAATCGGCTGTATATAATAAAACAAGTTGACTAATTTTGCTGAGACGTCGTTTCTCTCTGCTCAACAGAGAGAGAAAACACAGACACACACGCGCAGACAGACAGACACATGCACACACACACACGCACACACAGACACGCACGCTCAGACACACACACAACTCCCTACTGCGACGACTGTGGCTCGACTTGGGGTTCAAAGGTTTCGCGGTCAGTCCTCACGGAGGTCCTCGCTCCTGTCCGTGCCTTCGGCCGGTCAGGGCTGAGCGGATCTCGGCTGCCCTGGTAAACTCGGCAAAGTTCAAATCGTTCCTCAGTGCGGCAAAGGTGTCGAGCAGGATGGCGGTGAGCTGGGCTTTCCCCTCCGACGTCTCGTCACTGGAGTTCAACTGTAATAATAATACTTGCATTTGACACAGCGCCTTATCACGGCGTTCAGATGGCCCAAAGCGCTTGACAACGGTAAAGTGGAGTTGACTGCGTATTTATGGGCGAAACGCAGCAGCAAATAGCACAAAGCAATGTCCCACACACGCACGGTCGTGGCTCGAGTGACTAATTTCATTTGGGGCAGGAGAGCGAGAGAGAGAAAAACGCCTTTCTCTTTTCGAACAGCGTCGCAGGAGATCTTTAACCTGAACAAGCACAGCCGAGGACAGAGCCTCTGACAATGCAACACCCCCCCCAACCCCAGTGCTGCATTGGGCATGTGATTCCAAGTCCAGACTCGGGGGCTTGAGCCCACAGACTTTTTGACTCGGAGGCGAGAGAGAGCGCTACCGCCGAGCTGGGCTGACACACACAAAAATCTAATGAGTTTGGTTACCAGACGAACCTTATCGTACAATGACAAGGCTTTCTTCAAATCGTTCTGCAGGTCGGCCATGAGGCGTTCAAAATTCTGAACACCCTCCACAAGATCTGTGATGAGGGGGAGGGAGAGAGAGAGAGAGAGAGAGAAAAAGCACAAGTTACATTCCCTCCCACAGAGGCACAGATTGATAAGACTAAAGCAAAAAGCAAACTGTTAAAAGACTCATTGGAAAAAAATATATAAAATGTGTTGCTCGGCAAAGTTCTTGAAGTGTTCAGCTCACAAGCGGTGGTTTAAATACGCAGTACAGAGTCCGGATGGAGCGCGCTATATAAATCCAAGTTATTTTTGTTGTACAGAGGATTTCAGAGGAAGTTAGGAATAAACATAATAATAATCCTTGCATTTGACATAGTGGCTTATCACGTCTCTGAGAGCGTAAATTTTGTAGGTGAAAAACGGAAGCCAATTGCGCACAAATAGCCGTGGACTACTTAGTCCTTAGTGATCACATTATGCGAAGGGATTATTATCTCCAGGAAAGCGATCTGCCAATCGAGTAACAACCGGGTTCCTACTTACCGCTGATAAACAGGTGTGTGCGCGCGCATGTGGGGCGTAAGGAAACGTGCCTAAAGTTTCACCCTGATCTGACCTGCCCGGGAATCGCTTGTGAGACCTCTAACCACTGAGCTACAAGGACTCCACAAAGAGGGAGAAGAGTATGGGAAGGAGTAAGGAGAGACATGGACTACAGCCCCAGGAAGCACCAGTTGGGCCGAATGACGTGTTTCAGGGCTGTAAAGCGCACATCAATGTAAAGACCAAGGAAGTTTGCAGTCAGGACAGAGACTGAGTTACTGTCTCCTTACCTGACAGACCCTCTCCAGACGGTTGGGTGACGGACGTGGGGAGGCGGGCGGCTTGTGGGGAGCGAAGGCAGACGTCCGTCGGTCCTGCCCCTGTCTGGGGGGCGGCAGGTACACAGCCTGGCGGGGGCGTGAGCGAGGGGTCAGGCTCTGTACCGAGAGGACGTCCGCAGGGCAGACTGTCTGGAGGGTGGGTGTCGAAGGCGGGGGCTGCCGGGGTCTCGGTTATCGGTTTGCTCCCAGCGTCTGTAGCCGGCTCGGTGGAGGTGATGTTGAGGGAGGGGGAGGAGGAGGACAGCCGTGAGGAATCCTGCCTGCAGCGCAGACCCGTCCTGCCCTTGGCTGCCGCGCACCCCAAGCCGTTAGCAAGCATTGGCGGGGGAGGCATGAGCAAGCGGTCGATGTGCATCTTGGTGGACAGGTCGAGGCTCAGGTTGGCTCTGGCCTGGTGATTGCCGAGGTTCTCCTTCTCCGGGAGGCTCTCTTGCGACGAGCCGGGCTCCGGGCTCAGCTCCGTCGCCGACGCCGTGACGGTTAGATCCAGCGTGGAGCTGGCTCGGGAGTTGGGGAGACTGGTGACGGCTTTCTGTTCCCACGTGGCCTGGTGCAGGTCGGTTCCCACGGACGCACTCCGCAGCATTTTGGCTCTGGAGCTGGTCGTGGGCTGCATGTACGACCGGTGTTTGGTGTCTTTGCCGAGGGACGGCAACAGCTGAGACGGCGTCTTCTCGCTCTCGTGCACGTTCAGGAGATCGGACTGAGACTTGGAGGCGACTAAGTTGAATGGAGCAATCTCGACTGAAGTGCGGGAAGGAGATGCCGTGGGTTAGTTCAATCAATATCAGTTGATCATCAACATCAATCCACATCGATATCATGGAATCATACACCACAGAAGAAGGCCATTCGGCCTATCGAGCCTGTGCCGGCTCTTTGAAAGAGCTATCAACTAGTCCCCACTCCACCCACTCTTACCCCAACCGGTCCCACTCCCCCTGCTCTTACCCCAACTGGTCCCACTCCCCTAGCTCTTACCCCAACTAGTCCCCACTCTTACCCCAATTAGTTCCACTCCCCGGCTCTTACCCCAACTAGTCTTTCCCACAGTCCCGCAAATTTTTCAATTTCAAGTCCCTATCATCACCAATATCAATCAACATCATCATAATGAAGCTTCATCAATGAATCAATCATCATCATCCAGATCTGACCCAATTTATTATGGGGGGGGGGGGGGGGGCGGGAATTATCGGCCAGGACACCAGCGGGGATAGAGAAAGAGAGAGAGAGAGAGAGAGAGGGAGAAACTCCCTTCTCTTTCTGAACAGAGCCCCACTCACGGTCACAATCTATTTTCTCAACACTGCGACTCATCTGGTCACTTCTCCAGTTTCTCCTCGTCCTGTTCAGAGAGTGTTTCGCTACGGCCCCTATTTGAGCCTCGGGGAAAGATGTCTCCTTGGCAAAGGTCTCCACGGACTCGGATATGGCCTACGTAAGAGGATGAAAAATAAACGGTTTGTACCTGTGTTCAATACTTCAATTAAATACAATTTACTAATAATAATCCTTGTATTTGATATAGCACCTGATCACGTCGTAGAGATATCTCGAAGCGTTCACAGGATACAGTGTAAAGTGTAGTGACTGTGTGTTTTGTGGGCAGCAGTGTCCCACAAGAAGTCATGGATTGATTGACCATTTTTAAAAAGGACTATTATCCCCTGGAAAGTGATCCACCAATCAACTAACAACTGGGTTCCTATTTACTGCTACAGAGGCGTATGTGTGTGTAGTAAGGAAACTTGCCTAAGGTTTCGCCCTGACCTGACCCGCCCAGGAATCGAACTTGGGTCCTCTCGCTTTGCGAGGCGAGCACTCTAACCATTGAGCTATACGTCTCCACGATACGGGAAGCTAACAATTCTACTTACGTCGTGGGTATGCTTCTGCTCCCTGAGGCTAGAATCCAAGTGCAGCTGCTGAACCTTAGCAGACATCAGGCTGTGGAGAAATACACAACTCAGGTCAGCAAACTCACAACCCACTGCATTTGGAAGAATTTGGTCACTCAATCTATGACTGTTTGTGGGACACTGCTGCGCAACTAGCTCTCTACCTTAATCCCTCCGCCTCGCCCCCTCCAGCGTTCTGGGATGTCTTTCTGAAGTAAAGACCACTATACTAGTGTAATTTGTTGTACCCTCGCCTGGGAAAGCAATGAAGGGGACAATGATCAATGATCAGGAGTTGATCAATGACAACAATGATATTAACCTAGAGATGACTATACCTTAATTTGCACACAGCAACGTCCCGTAAATGTATATATAATAAAGAGAGAGAGAAACCTGCTCTTTAGAACTGTGCCACACTTACTTGCAGTTTTTCTGAAAACGTAACAAAAATCTCGACGTGAGACTTAACCGCGGATTCAGGAAAAAATGACTCTCGCTCTCCTGCTGCCTTTGCTTCTGGTTTGGCGGCGCCTTGTCAGCCTTCTCTGTGAAATAATAATCAGCGTTTCAGCCAAATCTGCAGACAGCTGCACAGCCACTTAAAAATAACAACAATTTGCATTTACACAGCGCCCCTGACACAGGGCAGCGTCCCAGAGCACTTGACAGTGGCGGAGCACAATGCCAAGCCGGGGGGGGGGAGGGAGGAGACCACAGGTACAGTTGAAGAGGAACGTCTTCAGGTACGACCTGAAGATGGGGAAGGAATGGGAAAGGCGGAGGGAGATGACAGGGTTTTGGGTCATAGTGGCTTAAAGCTTGGCCACCAATGGTGGAGCGGAAGGCATGAAGGACAAGCAGGAGCCAGCGGATAGTGGGTTGAGGGGATAAGCAGGTCGGAGAGGTAGGGAGCTGCCAGGGCGTGAAGGGATTTGTAGACGAATGTGAGGGTCTTGAAATCAAACCGTTCTGTGAAAGGGAGCCAGTGGAGCCTGGCGAGGACTGGGGTGAATGGGGGCAAAAACGGTTACCGGAGGGGCAGGCAGTCAAGTGGGTTTGGTGTTTGTTTTGGGGATGAGTGGTTACCCTGAGCGAAGTCGTTGGCTAGATTTTCAAAGTTGTGTTTGAAGAACCTCTCCTCGTCCGGGGTGTTAGCCAGACTCGGGCCCTGAGGCTTGGCCGCTGTGCTGTACTGCTCCTCGTCCTCCTCTGAGGAGCGGCTGTCTGAACTCAGCTGGCCCATCGAGCCGCAATCTAGGGAAGCGGGCAAACACAGCACAAGATAAGCCTTGCGACGTCCTCCCAACGTAAATAACATTTGTTGTCGCTTTGAACGCCTCTCACCGTCCTGCTGCACGTCGTTGCTGGAGGCCTGACTTCGTGATGAATCCACAGAGCAGGCGCTGTCTGGGCTGTTCACAGAACCCGGCTTCTTCCACTCCACCATTTCCTTCTCCAAGTTTTTCGCCACTTCTGTCACTTGGTAATCACTGGGATGGGATGGGGGGGGGGGGGGGGGGGGGGGAGAAAGAGAAAAGTGGGGGAAAATCAACACACAATAAATTAGACCTGGAAAGTGGGGTGGAGGGGGCAAGAAAGGACTGCCATCACAAAACAATTGGTAATTAATTAAATGACATTTAATGGGGTGGTTTTTTTTGTGGGGGGAATGTTAAAAATTGTTGAAAATTAAGTAAAGGCCCATTAAAATGTTACCGTACGACATCCATCTATTCTACTGTATAAATCACCTTGCGAATATAATCAAGAAAGGCTGCTCTATTTGAATATTCTCTGACGGGAACAAACTGCAGCATCCTGGCCATTTTAAGCACTTTTCCGGATGTTGTGTGTATATATATATATATATATATATATATATAATCCTTTCAAATAAATAAATAAATAAAATAGCGCGGTCACTCACTCACTCCATAACTGTTTGTGGGACACTGCTGTGCACAGTTGGCTGCCGTGTTTCACCCACAAAATACAGTCACTCAACTTTACAGTGTATCCTGCCAAACACTTTGAGATGACTCAATGATGTGATAAGGCACTATATCAAATGCTTGATATAGGATGATTATTATTATATCAATGACATACTTCTCGGTGCTGGAAGAATGATCGGAACTCTCCGCTGGCTCGCTCTCCACCATCTCTGCCTCTTGGGAAAACCCATTTGCCGACCCCTCCAGGCAGAGGGAACTTGACCTCCCTGAAGCCTTGTCCGACATCAAGCTGGGAGACAGCTCCATCTGAAGTGGTGACATGACAAGCTCTGATTAACACAAAACAAAACAGGCAAAACACACTGTGGAAATCTGAAATGAGAAAAGAAGTCGCGGTGGGAACACACAGCAGGTGAGAGAGGAAAACGAGCTAACATTTCAGGTCGATGGCTTAGAAAAGCGCTTTGAGGTGCCTCTATACGCGTTTCGCCAACAAAACACAAAGTCAATCCATTATACAGTGTAGCCTTTGAAGCGCTTTGAGACGTCTCGGAGATAAGGTGCTGTATGAAATACAGGGATTATTATTAGTAATATTAATACACAGACTGACCATATCGAACAAGTTGTCCAGGTTCTGTGGCTTGAAGTTGCAGACATTGTCTAAACCATTGCCCGGGAGCATCTGTGCTGTTGACATCCTGTCAGTTGGGGTCTGGCAGCATTCCTCCAGTTGACGCGTTCCTAATGTGGAGATAATAAAGTCCTTGTCCATTCTCTCGGCCCACCTTCCCTTCGGCTGGAAAGTGTCTGCCGTGCCGCGGGTGGCTCGATCCCAAATAATCCCATCCGCCGCCTCCTGCAGGAGAGAGAGAGAGAGGACATTTAAAACACAACATTCATCTCAAAGTTACATCATAGATAATCCTTGGGATTGGTACAGCACCTTTCACGTCCTTTTAACAAGAGTTGCATTTGATATTTTAGTCATTTTTACAGTATAGTCCTGCAGCTTAGTGCTAGAATGCTTGGCTCGCACCCCGGTTCGATTCCCACACGTTAAACAATACTCACCAGCCTCTTTGCCCACAGGGGAAGTTTGCCGTTAGTCATCAGGAAGGTGGCAGCGTCCACTTTGTCTGGAATTATAATATTCGGTTACGGCAGTGGAAGTTAACAAGCTAGAAACACAGAGCATCAGGAGCTCTAAAGCGATTTACAATGAATGACATCTGTATAGTCAGTCACAAAGCCACATGTAGTCATTCTAACCTTTGTCCACTTGCTCTTTTGAGGGAGACTGTACAGACAGGTCCTCTACATCATCATCTTCTCGCTCTTCCTCGCTCCCTACATCGTTGAGGTCACCCTGGACCACCCGTGGGTTCACAGTGAACGTCTCTCTCCTAAATTAGTCAGTCAACAACAAATTACATTTGCACAGTGCCTTTCACGTTGGGAGGAGCTGAACCGGCTCTTACACGACATGTTTCACAACAGAATAGTGGAGTCAAGTCAAACCTCTACCTAGCCTGGCCCAGTGGCAGCGATGTAGATCTTCACACTTTCCTGCGAGCACAGAATTGAATACGTTGGACACAGACCGACATACCTGATTGGCAGAGGCTCTTTAGCGGCGGGTTTGATTTCAGCAAGACGGTGCCTCATACAAGTTGCCAGCTGCGAGTCGAGACGCCACACAAAAATGCAACTGCGGGTTTAAGGAAAAAAGAATCCACATTGAGTGTAATGAATTGCTGGGCCATTAAAGATAATCCTTCCGTTTGATGCAGTGCCTTTGTCACGTCACCGAGACGTCTCAAAGCGCTTCACGGAACATGCTGTAAAGTGAATTGACTTGACTGTATATTCTGTGGGCGAGACAAAAAGACAAATTGTTGTAAAGCGCTTGACTTCCTCCTACCCCCACCCTCCCTGCCCTCCACCCCTCCTGATCCCAACCCCCAGCCCAGCTGGGTCCAAATCTATGACTGTCCAGCGCCTTGGGACATCCTTCTGACCTGAAAGGCGCTGTGTAAATTTCATTTGTTGCTGCTCTCCCACAATCACATCGGCACAAACGCACTCACCCATCTCCCGACACGGTGATCAGACGCTTACAGTCGGCAGTAAACTTCAAGCCCGTTACAATCTCTGAAGTAAAAGAGAAGCAGAAGAGATGGACCTTTAAAGAGTTATAATAATAATAATAATCCTCGCATTTGATATAGCGCTTTTCACGTCGGGAGGACGTCCCAAAGCGCTTCACAGAACACACTGTAAAGTGAATTGACTGTATATTTGTGGGCGAACGCGGCAGCCAATTGCGCACAGCAATGTCCCACAGACAGTCGTAGATTGAAAATGACCAATTTATTATTGTTTTTGGTTTTGGAGGGAT
Source organism: Callorhinchus milii (assembly GCF_018977255.1). Lineage (NCBI taxonomy): Eukaryota > Metazoa > Chordata > Chondrichthyes > Chimaeriformes > Callorhinchidae > Callorhinchus > Callorhinchus milii. Next base: position 19,763 of record NW_024704999.1, read on the forward strand.
TATTATTAGGCTCTGTGTGGAGTAAGGAAACTTGCCCAAGGTTTGGCCCTCTGCCTGGAATTGAACTCAGGTCTCTCACTTGCAAAGCGAGTGCTCTAACCACTGAGCTACAGGACTCCACGTTGAGGAGTTGAGGAGGAAGTGATTCAGAGTTTCAGAGAGTGGGGCAAACAGCATCAAAAAAAGTACCTGAATGGCCAAACATGGTAGCTACACACTCTTCAGAATCTAAATCATAGATGCAGATGTTCTTGTCGGAGCAAATTGCGGCGACAAAGGTTCCGGAAGGATCCATCTGAACCTGGAAACAAACGTGCAAACACGCGCGCGTGAAACTGTGATCGAAACCTCAGCTGAGAAAATAAAGTCTTTCGAAAGTAAAGATGTGAATATGTAAAGGGCATCCAACAATAACAACGATGATAATCCTTGCATTCGATACAGCGCCTTCCTTATCACCTCGCCGAGACGTCTCAAAGCACTTCAAAAGGTATACCGTAAAGTGTCGCGAATTTGTGGGCGAAACACGGCAATGTCCCCCCCCAAAACAATTGTGGGTTGAATGACAAAATAATTGTAATTTTGAAGGGATCATAACCCTGGAAAGTGATCCACCCACCAATCGCCTAACAATTGGGTTCCTACTTACTGCTAGGTAAACAGAGGTGTGTGTGTGTGTGTGTGTGTGGAGTAAGGAAACTAGCCTAAGGTTTCGCCCTGACCTTCCCCGGAATCAAACCCGAGTCCTCTCGCTTGTGAGGCGAGTGCACTAACCACTACCTTACAGGGGACGCCATGATAATGTGCTTCGAGGAGCATTGGTCTACAACGATGCCACCACCAGGGTGCACTGCGGCTGAGTCTTTCAGTTGGGAGTTAAATGGCATTTTTCCTCCTCCTGTCAATGCAGTTAAGGCAGTGCTTGCAATCGGTACGTACAGTGTCTGATCGTGGTCATCGAGATGCCTCAAAAGGCCTTCTGTCTTACCGTAAAGCGGTGACACTGTATTTCAGGGGGAATGGAGAGATGACCCAATGCACGGTCAAAGAGGTAGCGCTTCAAATGGACTTTGGTCAGAGGTGAGGGAGGGAGGCAATCGGAGGGACTCCAGGATGGAGTTCCGGAGAGTGAGGGCACAGCAACAACAACATAGAATCCCTAACGCGGGTAGGGTCCCAGAGCGCTTAAATGGTTAAACATCTGGTAGGGTGAGCAGGGTGGGGGACATGAAGCAGAACAGGGTTCTCTGAGCGAAGGGTGTGGCCCGGTTAGTGGGGTTGAAGGAGGTCAAGCAGGTGTGATGGGGAGAGACTACGGAGGGATTGGAAGGTGAGGATTTGGAGCATTAAGAAGCTCACACAACTGCGTTGATTTAACCCCGTGCTTTCCAATTCACCAGCGGCGGGCCGGGCTTTCAGCCACTACACCCGAAAACTCTGTCACACTCTTCCTCAATTCCTCAGCCTTGTCCCCTCCTTCCCATCTTCAGGTCGCAACTGAAGACTTTCCTCTTCAACCTTGCCTATGGTCACTTCCTCCCTCCCCTGGCTCGGCTTTGCGCTGTCAAGCGCTGTGGGACCCTGCCCTGCGTGAGAGGGGTCCTGTGCTGTCGATTCAGAGGAAGGTCACGATTTGTTTTTGGCTTCCTTACTTTGAGAAGGATTCCATCCTCACCCTGCGAGCCTTTGAAGCATTTTCTCTGCTTACCACTGCTGACGTTAAATATCCTGCGAGTCAGAAGATTGATTTAAATTAAAATAACGCAATTACTCAAGACGAAGAATAATAAATGAGCCTGCTATACTTAGTTCTCCATCTCCCACTCTCTGGCAGTCCGTGGCTTCAGTGAGCAATGCTTTGCCCAGAGTAAACACAGCTAAAAATGGCTCTGTGGCTAAGTGCCTGAACAGTCCTCTGGAGCACTGTAGTGTAGTGGTTAGAGCACTCGCCTCGCAAGCGAGAGGACCCGGGTTCGATTCCTGGTCAGGGCAAAACATTAGGCAAGTTTCCTTATTCCACACACCTGTTACAGCTCATCGGCAGGACCTGGAAGGGCAGACCAGTCACTGGGGACAAGGAATCCTCCCATTCGGCTCCTGTTAACACTTCAAACCAAAGTCCTAACTGACGGGTTGGGTGGTCCTAGCTGGACAAGCAGCAGGAAAGCTTGCCAGACATCAATCGGCAAGCTATTGTGGTTTTAGCTGGTTAGACTCCAGCAGTTACCCCAACGCACCCTCTGGGCTCCCCCACCAAGCTCTTGTCAACCTGCGCCTAATACTCTCTGGAATTAGGTAAGCAGGGTGTGTCACTCAGAAAGAAAGAGAGTGCAATCAATTCCCGACATGATTTCCACGTGTTCACGTCTCGTCTGGAGACTCTTATATGTGTCAGACGCCCGCTGGCAAAAAAAATCCAGACCAAAGAAACAGTACTGTGCATTAAAATTAAACACTTATATTTATTAAAAATAATAGTTATTCCACCAAGACCTAATGAATTATTTCCTGCTCCACTCTCGGTGTACTCTCCGTATTCTAGTTATTTGTTCAAGGGGAGAGAGGCTACAATAAAATACACAACAACTTGCATTTACACAGCCCCACCCTCCCACTCACGCAAGGTAGCCGTCCTAGAGCGCTTGATAGTGGCGGAGCACAACGCTAAGCCAGGAGATGGGGAAGGAAGGGAGGGTAAAGCGGAGGGAGGGATAGAGGGGGAGAATGACAGAGTTTTGGGCATGGTGGCTGAAAGCGCGGCCGACGATAACTGCATTACACACCTGATATTTCGGTCCTGGCACCCAATAGCCGCGGACTTGTTTGTGACATCGACATCCATGCCATACAGAGTCGTCTTGCCAACCACATGGTGGGTCCTTGTGAACTGAATGCCATCGTTAGACTAACAAAGGAGAAACAATATACCATCAGAGAGGCATCAACTACTGAAACCTGATTGCAACAATTCCCAGATCATTTTTAATAACTTGGGAGTTTAGGAGGATTTTCCCTCTCACTCCCCTCTCCCTTCCCACCACATAAAGCTGTTGGCGCCCCATCAAGTAAGGTGGTGGAGGCTGAGTCCATTGTGTGTTTCAGGAGGGAGATAGATAGGTATCTAAAAGATAGCGGCTTGAAGGGGCGTGGGCATAAGACAGGGCAGTAGGTCAGAATTTGGACTCATGACCGTGATCAGATTAAAACGGATGGTTCAAAGGGCCTTCTTCGTTCAACCTATAACAGTAATAAAACTTGCATTTTATTACTACATTTATTACATTTTATTGATAATGCCTTATCATGTCTTCAAGACGTCTCAAAGCACCTCACAGAATTATACTGTAAAGTGGAGTGACCATGTATTGTGTGAAGAGTTTTACTTTGCACAAGTCGTATTAAATGTATAGTTCCAACAGATACAACTTTTGTGGGGTTTACTGCACAAGTCCAGAGCAACAGAAAATTAAGATGAATCAAATAAAGCAGTTTACCTTCTGTGCGGTACGGAAATAAATGCTTTTGTCAGCTCCACAGCTGATTACTTTGACCAAGTCTTCACTGGCTACAGGGGGAAATGTAGGGAAAGAAACTCATTTTGTGAGAACAAATTCACCGAAGATATCATCCCTGACATTTCGTTGACAACAGTAGATCGCCCAAGTACAAAATACAAGTAGATTGAGAACCTTAAACAGCCGATGATTGCTTTATATTCTGAGTCACCGCGATATATTTAAACCATGCTTTCAATTTAAGATGCACTGGTTCCAGAAGTCAAGCACATTGCTCGTAAAGTAATAATAATCCTTGCATTTGATGCAGCGCCTCATCATGTCGTTGAGACGTCTCAAAGCACTTCACAGAATATTCTGTAAAGAGTAGGGCTCTATTTTGCGCACATGAGTGTCCAATAAATAGTTGTGGATTGAGTAACCAAATTATTTATTTAGTTGAAGGGATTATTACCCCCTGAAAGCAATCCGCCAGACGACTAATAACCGGGTGAACAGAGGTGTGTGCGCGCTGAGTAAGGAAACTTGCCTAAGGTTTCGCCCTGAACCGCCTGGGAATCGAACCCTTTTGCTTGCGAGGCAAGCACTCTAACCACTACGCTGCAGGACTCAGAAGCTACAAGGTAGTGTCATGACGAGTACTTTGGCTCCATTACCAACCAACCTGCAAACTTCACAGCAGTAATAGATGAGGAATGGTCGTCCAGTGACTGCTGCAGACTGTACTGTTTGTCCACATTCAGGATGTGGATCAGTCGGTCCCGGCTGGCTGTAGCCAGCAGTCTGATTCCTGTATGAAGAACACGCCAACGCAATAGAGTCGTCAGTGCTTTTGGAACACCAAATAGCCAACAACAACAACAAATTACACTTGCACATCTTCCCTTCATGTCGGAAAGACGCCCCAGGGTGCTGGACAGTCAGGCATTTTTGGACCCGAGCTGGGAGTTGGGGTCAGGAGGGGTGGCCAAAGGCACGGTCAAAGAGGAAGATCTTTAGATGGGACTTATAGGAGGCGAGAGAGGAGGGTGAGGCGGAGGGATTGTGGTGTAGAGTGTAAACTTTAGAGATGAGGATGTCAGCCCATATGGTCAATGGAGGGGTGAGGTTGATAGCAGAGCCTGTTCAGCCCCAAGGAGACTCTGCTTACTCCTTCCCTCTCTAAGCACTGCTGTATGCATACGATTCAGAGTTGACGGGGCAGGGGGTAAAGCTAAAGAGAGACGCAAACTGGTACCAGCTGAACAATAAAGCGTCTATGTACTCACCAGTATCAGGCTTTGAATACTCCAAGCACAAGATCTCAGAATTGTGAGCCTCGATTTTCAGTAGTTCATCCAGGAACTGGAGGTCATAGATCCTGGAAAACACAGCACAGCAGCTCAGCTCAAAGACTTACTTTTGTTCTTCTAGCATGTCTCCACGAGGCGCTATACCAAATGCAAGTATTATGCTTTATAATTAATTATTAATACAAATTCTCTGCTGTATACTATACCGTATCTTTTGTTGAGGGTGGTGGGGGGGGGGGGGTGAGGGAGAGAGTGGGGCAAAGCAGGTTAGTTTGCTTTGATCTGCTAATCTGGTGACAATGCCTCAACCAGTTAAACGTTCAAGCAGATCTTTGCATCACACCTATCCATAATAGACCGGCCTTTGTTACCTCAGGTTCCCCATCCTGTCACCCGAAGCCAAGTGCTGCCCGTCATTGCTGATGGACACAACCCGAATCCCTGCCTTAAGCTCAGAATTTCCTCCGTTTTTAGCTTCCTCGGGGCTGTTGGCTGAATCTTGTAGGTGCTGAATATTGTCATCAACATAAATCACTTTAATTAAGTCCTGCAAACGGAACAAAAGTTGCATTGATTAACATTAAAACCCATTTATCACTTAAAATAATAATAATATTAATATTAATAATCATCCTTGGATTTGATACAGCGCCTTATCATGTGGTTGAGACATCTCAAAGCGCTTCACAGGATATACTGGAAAGTGAGTTGCCTGTATATTTTTGTGGGCGAAACCGGTTTTGAGACCACTCAACAACGTGATAAGCGCTATAACAAATGCAAGAATTATTATTGATCATAAAAAACAGTGCTATCACCCAACTCTTTGGTCTCTTATCTTGACATCCTGACAGCATTTAGTGATTTGCTCAATGCAACCGCCATCCCAACAGAACTGCCATTCTAGCACACAGACAGATACACATGCAGGCAGACACACAGACCCAAGAAAGGCTGGTGGGTGAGTGGAAAAAGATGATAAAAAGCTTACAGTGCTATAAATATTCCTGTGAAACGAAGTGCGGCAAAACCCAGAGGCGCGGCTTGAATTCCACAGCCGAATAGTGTTGTCCGAGGAGCAGGTTATGAAGGACGCAGGCGGGAGGCAAGACTGGTTACCGTCTTCCAGTTGGGGATAAACCTGCCAAAGGGACACTGTCACAATTACAACAACATCAACAACACAGTACAGCCTCACTCAGGGTAGAGTCCCAGAGCGCTTGAGGTAAGAATACGAATACAAATTTTACGGGTAAAAATACAAATGAATCGGGCGGGGCTGGACGTTGTGTCTGATTTACTCAGCATCTGGGGTCAACTGGCATCCAGCAAAAGCAGCTTCCACTTGCAGTTGTTCTTACACCCTCGACATTCAAATCACCCGACCTTCCAAACCTCATCAATAACATTAATACACGACACTGATAGTTAAGGGTCAAGATCAGTTTCCTACCTACCTCTATGTTCCACACACTCGAACTGTGATAAAGCGCAGAGTAAATCTTTTTCACGTTCTTAGTGTCTTTTATATCCCACACGTACAGACTGTGGTCATTGTACACACATGACAGCCACTGATTTCGGGGGTCGAAAGCCACAGCCACAGTGTCGGGATAGATAGCGTCAGTTTTCGGGGTAAAGAGATGGCTGAAGAGAGAAGATAAAAATAAATAATAATCCTCCCGTTTGATTTAGCGCCTTATCACATCATTGAGACCGTCTCAAAGCGATTCACAGGAGATACTGTAGTGACTGCGTGATTTGTGGGCGAAACGCAGCGGCCAATTGCTCACAGCAGTGTCCCGCAAAAAGTTGTGGATTGAGTGGTCAAATGTTTTTTTTTGAGGGATTACTATCTCCGGAAAAGCGATCCACCACTAGACTGACAACTGGGTTTCAACGTACTGTTAGGTAAACAGAGGCGCGTGGATGGAGTATGTTGACTTATGTTGCCTGAGGTTTCGCCTTGACCCCGCCCGGGAACCCCGATTCTCTCGCTTGCTTGCGAGGTGAGAGCGCTAACTGCTATGCTACGGGGCTGCATTGCATTTGGTAACAGGTCAGAACTGCTTGCAATACAGCTTTCATGTTCAGAAGGATGGGCAGGGAGAGGAAGGAGAGTCGAGACCTACCCTGGCACGTTTACTTACCTTGGTTCAAGTCCAGCTGCTACATCCACACCCAGGTGATGAGGTTTGGGCAGATGGGTGATAAGCTGGAGGGTCGCGGGATCAAACAGTTTCACTGTCCCATCAGAACAGCCACAGATGATAAAATTCTCTGCCACAGTCATCGAGTTCGCAACGGATGTCTGAAAGAAAAAAAAATTGGCACAGAAAATAAACAACGTTTAGCAAACAAAAGGCAAAATACTCTGAATAATAATAATCATAATCCTTGCATTTGATGTTGTGCCTTATTGGGTCTTTGAGACGTCTAAAAGAGCTTCACAGGATGTACAGAAGATGCTGGAAATCTGAAATAAAAACTTGCGATGAAAGGTCATTGACCTGAGACGTTAACCCACTTTTCTCTCGGCCTGACCTGCTGAGGGTTCTTAGAACAACTGTATGGTTTGCGTAGAGTTTCACATTTATTGGTAATGCGACAATATCAAGGACCCGGGTTCGATTCGCAAGCGAGGCCAAACCTTCGGCAAATTCCCTACTAGGCAGCCACAGCGCATTTTCCAAACAGTGGCGGCTTAATAACCCGCAAGATGATTTAACTGATGCTTTGAAAAAGGAATTTGAGAGCAACAGAAAATTTCTCGACTTACATATCACTTGTGCACATATCTGCACGTTTACCCCAGTAAACATTTTTGACCTTCAGACGACAGAGACACTTTACCTGTAGATCCAGCCACTTGTCAAGCTGTCTTCTCGAGTTGAACTGACACAGAAGGCCGGAGCTGGTGCTGCAGAAAGTCTTGCCCTTAACACACACTACGCCACAGAACAGGTTATTGTGCAGCTCCCCCAGCAGTCCTGATCGCCCCAATAGAGGAATGGTCACATTTGCCTGCGTTCAAAGCACACACACAAAAAGAATTACATAACTTAGAGATGGAGCTTAGAGCTTAGATGGTTAACTGCGGAATAGTCTAAGAATGCAGTTGAGACAATAAGGATGTGTACTCCCACCTTGCAGGCTTTCGATTCGTTCAAGTACCAGAACTTGACGTGCCTGTGGCCAACCGTCACAAAGTAACTGCCGTCTTCGGAAAAGGAGATGGCCGTGACCTTACTGGAGACCTTGTTAGAAGCTACAATGCAGTTTTTCTGTCAAAAATAAGAGATTTTTTGTAAATACTTCGGAACACAATCATAATCCGTCATCTCAAAGCGCTTCACGGGACATACTGTAAAGTGGAGTGACTGTATTATTGAAGTGCAAAAGCTTCCCGACGCCTACATTTAGAACCTAATTTAAGATTTTCTCTCTCTTACCTTCCAATCCCAGACGTTGACGGTCTTGTTATGCTGGAAGCCCACCGATACAATATACTTCATGTTGGGGGAGAAGGCCACGCACAGCACTCCGTACATGTGGCATTGTAACTCAGCCACTTGGGTCTTCTCAGCCACATTCCACACCCGCACAGCGGGCTCGTGTCCACTCTGGAGAGGTTAAAGACACACAGGATAAATATCGTTGCAAAACAGCAATCAATCAATCAATCGTGCAATGGCAGTGTCCCACAAACAGTCATGGATTGAGTTACCAAACTATTAATTAATTTTTGGAAGGACTATTACCCCGGAATAATCGATCTGCCAGTCGACTAACACTAGGTTTCTACTTACTACGAGGTAAACAGAGGCATGTGGAGCAAGGAATCTTGCCTAAGGTTTCGCTTTGCCCGGGAATCAAACCCAAGACCTCTCGCTTGCGAGGCGAGTGTGCTATTCACTGCACTACAGGATTCCACGGATTAACAACAACAAATAACATTTGTATAGCGCCTTTCACATTGGGAGGACGTCCCAATGCGTTAGATAGGAGCTATGGTGTGGTCCAACACTCATCCCTTGCACCAGCCACGTCAATTCTGTGCGAAGCTTTCCCCTGACTGTTCTGTTTAAACACCATGATTCTGTAAACTCAATTTAGCCATTTATCAATCCCGCGCACAACTATAATCTCAGACTCTTAAATAAAAACCCACTCAACTAGCAAGCTGGGCTGTGAGATTTATGGCGCTTAGTAATGGAGAACTAACATCTGAAAGCTTTCTCTACTAATGGCGTTCAACTTTCAAACACAAACATTCCTTGACCGTTACTCAGCACACGTTCTCCAATCTTGCCCTTTTCAGATAAAGGCAGTGCCAAGAGGAGTCACTCCGCCCATAATGTGCTCAGTGTACTAAAGACTCGCAGTAGTAGTTGCTCTCTCACTCGCACGCACACACACACATACACACGCGCAGACACGCACACGCGCACAGACAAACTGTTAACTTTCTTTCACCGCCGAAAATATAACAGAGAATTTGACCGTATGACACTGAGAATATAATAATAATAATAATAATATTAATAGTAATCCTTGCATTTGATGTAGCGGCTTAGCGCGTCTTCGAGACGCCTCAAAGCGCTTCACAGGATACACTGGAAAGTGAGTTGATTGGATATCTTGTAAAGTGGATCGACTCTCCCTCCTGCACCCTCTCCGCCACCCCCCCCCCACCCTCCTCCTAAACAGCCACCTAAAATGGGGCCGCGAATGTCGGGGAAAAAAACGCTGTTAGTAAAAGGCTGCGGCAGTCTCCGCAAACCCGGGGAGGAGGAGGGATATGGGGGGAAAAGAGAGAGAGAGAGAGAAAAAAAAAATCGCACGCGCGGCACACAAAAAAAACATCTACTACGCTGCATACGTACATATGGAACAAAAAAAAAAAGGATAGTAAAGGTAAGGTACAAAACGGTCTTGAAAGTAAATAAATACTGTGTGAGCACCCGACAGAACACTAGAGAACCTTACACAGCGGTTGTTCTGTCTTTGCGTGAAATGTGTGTTTAAAAAAAGGGCCTCAATAAAAAATAAAACCCTGAAAGTCTCGAGAGCTGCTCTGCAAAGTGTAAAAACCCACTGACAATAAAAAAAAAATCGATGCGGTTTTCGGTATTAATAATAATAATAATAATCCTTAATAAATCTGATGCAGCGCCTCTCACCGGGTCTTCGAAACGTCTCAAAAAAGCGCTTCGCTGAGTACACTGTAAAGTGGAATGACTGTGTGTTTCGTGGGCAAAAAAACGCAGTCGCCGATTTGCACCCAGCAGCGTCCCGCATTCGGTCGCGGATTGAGCGGCCAAATTATTATTCTTCTTTCTTTCTTTTTTTTTTTGAAGGGATCATTACTCCCGGAAAAAGCGATCCGCCAACCGACTGACGACCGGGAAGAGTTTGTTCCGGTCAACGGTTCTTTGAATCAATCGCAAAGATTTTTGAGTGTGTGTGTGTGTAAAAAAAAAAGAGAGAGAAACCCCCAAGGTTCGGTTTGGCGACCGGGAAATCCGTGAAGGCTCGGCTCGATTCACGTCGCTGGCGTTTATTCCCCCCGCTCCGTTTCCAGTTTGTTCCTATTGTGCAAAAGTTTCCGAATCGGAGATTAAAGATTCCTTGTTCGATTCCCCCCCCCCCCCCACCCCTCTCCGAGGGCTCTCTGTCTCTTTCATCCCACTCCCGGAAACAGAGGGGGAGGTAGGGAAAGGAGGAGGGAAAAAGAGTTGAGGGAAGTAATGGGGTCTTCGTGCTTTAGACAATACCCGACACGGAAAATTAATAATAAAAATAATCCTCGCATTTGATATAGCACCTTATCACGTCGTCGAGACGCCTCAAAGCGCTTCACAGGATACACTGTAAAGTGGAGTGACTGTGTTGTGTGTTTTGTGGGCGAAACGCGGCAGCCAATTGCGCCCGGCGACGTCCCATCCCACAAGCAGTCGTGGGTTGAGCGACCAAATTATTATTTGGTTAATGTCATCCAGGCTTTGTTCCGCTGTACATCCAGGCCAGGCATAGCTCACCTCGCGCGGGGGGGGGGGGGGGGGGGGACGAGAGGTGGGAGACGTGCGGTCAACACCACCGTGCCCCTCACGCAGTGTAGCGCCCCAGAGCGCTCTCTGTGTTGCGTTTGGCATCGGAATGGCGTTGGACGCCAGACTCCAGCTCCTCGCAGACGAACGAGAAACGGACACGTCTAGCAGCCGCGTGTCTTTCTCACCGCGGCACGGAGAGAGAGAGAGAGAGAGAGAGAGAGAAAGAGAGAGAGAGGAGGAGGAAGGAGTTCGGGATCAGTAGCGCTGGCTACCTTGGCGATGGGTTACCTCGGTGCGGGCAGTGTGGGGTCGAACGGCAGATAACCGCGGGCCGTGTTGACATCAGCAGGGGACATCCCGAACCCCGTCTCGGCTAAGCCGGGGTGGCGTTCCGGGCTGACGTGGTGTAGCAAACTCCCACTGACGTTCCTCTGCCTGAGTGCCTCCTCCGCCTCCACCTGCTCCCGGCTGCCGTACGCACACCTCTCCTCCCCTGCCGTCACTCCCAGGCTCCCCCTCGTCTCTCCGCGACTTCCAGGACCAGGGCTTGATGCCGGCCTCTTGCACCTTCTTGGCCAGCTTGCGCAGGATGTCCCGGCCCGGGGTGGCTTTCAGGCCCTGGGTTCTGCCTCTAACCCCAAATCCAGCAGCTTCCGAGCTTTTCCTGCCCGCCTGAGTTACCGTGGACAGCACCGTGCAAGACCTGGGCCCGACCGGCCCCGCGGCGGGCTCGGGAGCGGCTCCCGTTCCCAGCTCGCTCCCCTCGCTCGCTCCCCTCACACCCGGCTCCTCTCTGGTCAGTCTGTAGCCGGGAATATCGCCCCGCGTTGACCGCTCGGCGTTCGACGGCTCGTGGGGTATCGATCGCAGCTGCTCCCAATCCTGTAGCGTCCGCAGGTCCTTATCTGGGTCTCTCTCGGGCTGTCCCCACCCTCCCGGATTCTCTATGTGTCGGGAAAAGATGCTCGGATGCCAGATGAGCAGCTCCCTGTTGTGGAAAAAAAACACGGAGACGGAAGTTGGGGGGGTTTGGGGGGGTGGAGGGCAGGGAGGGGGGGGGGGGGGGGGCAGAGAGACTGAATGAGCAACCGCCGAGAGTGGAGCCGGGGGCGGGCGGGGGACGTGGAGCAGGTCGGAGTCCGCTTAGCAGAGGGAGCGGACAGCTCTAATGTGGAAACACGCACACACGCACACTTATAGAAATACCCGAGAGAAACAGAAACACACACAAATAGAAAGGTGTGGGAATGAAAGGGACACACAGGTGTGAGACAGAGAGAGACACACACACACACAGATAGACACACGAGAAAAACACACACACACAGACAGGCACATGAGAAGACACACGAGAAAACACACACACACACACGAGAAGACACACACACACACACACAGACACACGAGAAGACACATACACACACACACAGAGATAGACACACGAGAAAAAACACACACACAGACACACGAGAAGACACATACACACACACACACAGATAGACACACGAGAAGACACACACACACACACACAGATAGACACACGAGAAGACACACACACAGACACACGAGAAGACACATACACAGATAGACACGAGAAGACACACACACACACACACACACAGATAGACACACGAGAAGACACATACACACGCACACACACACACACAGATACAAACGAGAAAAAACACACACACACACAAGAAGACACATACACACACACACACAGATAGACACATGAGAAAACACACACACACACAGATAGACACACGAGAAGACACACACACACACAGACACACGAGAAGACACATACACACACAGATAGACACACGAGAAGACACACACACACACACACACACACACACACAGATAGACACACGTACATACCAACAGCTAGAGAGAGAGAGAGAGAGAGAGAGAGAACGAAACATACACAAACACGGGCCAATATATCTTTGCTCCGCCTGCTGGTAAAGACCAGCTACCGCGAGCTCATCGAACCAGTTACTCTCTGCAAACTTTTGAGGGCGACTGAAGGCGCCGTCGAGGAAGAGGAGGAGGAGGAGGGTCTCGAGACAAGCCCCGGGCTGGGGAAAGGCAGCGCGAGGCGCTGTGTCAGCCTGAGGCGCGGTCGGTACCGACCTGGAAAGGCTGGAGGCAGAGCCGGCTCCTGTGGCCGAGTTTCGTGGCTGTTGCTCAGCGCCTCGCGCTCCACTGCCAACTCCTCGCTCCGGGGGGAAACCGCGATTCTCTTCAGGAGGAGGTGAAAGGGGGTTCCTGCGGACACCACACACGCACACACACGCACACACACAAGAGATCAGTCTGAGGAGGAAGCCGGGGGGGAAACAAAAATAGCCAAATATAGGAGCAGGAGGAGGCCATTCAGCCCCTCGAGCCTGTTCTGCCATTATGGCTGATCTGTACCTCAACTCCAATTACCCGCCTTTGCCCCATATCCCTTGACATCCTGACCTAACAAACATCTGTCCACCTCGGTCTCGACAATGTGAATGGATCCACAGCCATAACCCACAGCCTTTTTGTGGTGGTGGGGTGGGGGAGAGAGCGAGAGAGAGAGCTCCAGATTCCCACTAACCCTTTACAGGATGTCAGCCTGGAGCAGTCGTGCCTCGGAGTCAGAAGGTTGTGTGTTCAAGCCCCCACAGGGCTTGGAATCGCACAGTCTAAGCTGACGCTCCCAATGCAGTGCTGGGGGGGGGGGGGGGGGGAGCGGTGTGTGTTGCATTGTCGGGAGACCCCATCCGTTAAATGTCACTCACTCCCCGTCTATGGACGACTTAGGTGGACGTCAAAGATCTCCCGCGGCGCCGCTCGAAAAGAAAAGCTTCTCTCTCCCTCCCGGGAAAAACTGGCCGATAATCCCCCAAATAAAGTTGACCGTTTATCTCACAGCTGTTTGTGGGTCACTGCTGTGTGCAAAGTGGCTGCTGTGTTTCGCCCACGAAATACACAGGCACCACGCGTCACAGGGTACCCCGTGAAGCGCTTCGAGACGTCTCGAAGACGCGAAAAGGCGCTGCATCAAATGCAAGGATTGGGATTATTAGTATTATTATTATTCCTGAACACATACACATACGTTCGCCCACAAATATACAGTCAATTCACTTTACAGTGTGATCTGTGAAGCGCTTTGGGACGTCCTCCCGACGTGAAAAGCGCTATATCAAATGCAAGGATTATTATTATTATTATTATTATTATACATACTTATTTTCAGGCACTAAAATGTCTTAACCACGAGTGAGATTTTACCAGCTACAGGGACCAAAGTTGAATCTTCATCGTTCACCTTCCCAGTAGAGAGCAGCTGGGGGGGGGGGGAAAAAGAACACGAAAGCGCATTACTTGGAACGTCAAGTGCGGGTTCGAGTATTGACAGAGTATTTTAACAATCATTTATAAAAAAAATAAAATAATAATGTCGTCGGTCAATCCGCGGCTGTTTGTTGGGACGCTGCTGCGCGCAATTTTCGCCCTCAAAATGTACAGTCAGTTCACTTTACAGTTAAGCGCTTTGTGAAGAGACGTCTGGAAGTGTCAAATGCTTCAAATGCAAGGATTATTATTATTATCTCCACACTTACACTCGATGTCTGCCTTGTAACTCCCTTTGTCACCTCCTCGCATTCAGCCGCTCTGCTTTGCTGATCCTTACACTTCTTCTCTCCTGTGCAACGTAGAGACAACAACACGTCACATTTACACAACACCTTTCACGTCAGGAGGACGTCCCAAGGCGCTGGACAGTCAAGGAATTGGACCCGAGCTGGTCTTTGAGATCAGGAGGGGTGGAGGGCAGGGAGGGTGGGGGTAGGAGGGGTGACCGAAGGCTCAGTTGGTCGAAGAGGACGGTCTTGAGAAAAGAGTCAGAGGGGAGACCAGAGCAGGGGAGTGGGACTTGTTGGGGTAAACGTAGGGGAGTGGGGACTAGTTGGTGGCTCTTTCAAAGAGCCGTCGCAGGCAAAATGGATCGAATGGTCTCCTTCTGTGCCGTAACATTCTGTGATGTCCAGTTCTGCTCTAACAGATTTCCGGAGGAGCTTTATTCCCGTCGGCTGCTGTTAGCAGTACTGTAGAGCCAGGCGTGACTTACCGGACAGGACTGAGATGATCTTGAACAACGCCCTGTGCTTTTTCATCAGCAGCTTTTTCTCCACCGCCAATTTCTGCGCCTTTTCGTTCAAGGCCTGGATTTCATTGATGGCCTGCGGGACAGAAGCCGGTGCCCATCAGTGAGCCTTCTCAAAACTGTCATAACAATAATTGGTCACTCGATCCACGACTGTTTGTGGGACACCGCTGTGCGCAATTGGCCGCACACGTTTCGTCCATAAAATACAACAACTCGCCTTTACGCCCCACCCTTCACACAGGGTAGCGTCCGGAGCGCTTGATAGTGACGGGAGTACGATGCCGAACTGGGGAGGTGAGCATATGCAGCGTGGAATTGGAAGGCCTTCAGGTGCAACCTGAAAATGGGGAGGGAGGAAGGAAGGAAGGAGGGAAGGAAGGAAGGAGGGAAGGAGGGAAGGAAGGAAGGAACGACGGAGGGAGAGAGTGACAAGAGCTTCGGGGACTATTGACTGAAAGTGCGACCACTTGAATAGAGTGCACGAGGGACAAGCAGCAGGTCGGAGCTAAGACAGAGGGTAGTGGGTTGGTGAGTAAGTAGGTGGGAGAGGTAGGGAGGTACCAGGGCACGAAGGGATTTGAAGACGAGTGTGAGGGATTGGGGGAGAGTGTTCCAGAGTTCTGATCGCTTCCTGGGGGAAATAATTCCTTCACAAAAAAATCCCCCCAAATAATAATTTGGTCACTTCAATCCACGGCTGCTTGTGGGGACGTCGCTGGGCACATTTGGCGCCCACAAAATACACAGTCACTACACTTTACAGTGTGAAACGCTGTGAGACGTCTCGTTATGATCGGGCGCTGAATCAAATGCTAGGATTATTATTACTTTGATTAATAAATAAAGGGTGAAGGATCGAAGGCTGACCTCGTTCAGGATGGCCCGCTTGGAAACCTTCTCGTACTTGAAGAGAAGTTCTCTCAGCCCATTGAAACGAGTCTGCATCAACCGTCGTAGCTCTCGCTCCCGCATAGTGTGTCTCAGGAGGTTCTTCCTGCTTCTCCTCAGCTCCAACGGAAAGGTCTTCCCGGTTTAAACACAAATAATATAAATAATAATGATCCTTGCATTTGATATAGAACAGCAGAACAGGCTCGAGAGGCTGAATGGCCTACTTCTGTTCCTGTGTTCCTATATAATAATATAATCCTTGCATTTGATATAGCGCCTTATCACATTGTTGGGACGTTTCACAGCGCTTTACAGGATACACTGTAAAGTGTAGTGACTGTGTGTTTTGTGGGCCAAACACGACAGCCAACTGCGCCCAGCGACGTCCCCACAAACAATCGTGGATTGAGTGATCAAATTATTATTGTTTAATTTTTTTTGAAGAGATTATTACCCCCGGAAACGCGATCTGCTAGTCGTCTAATAGCCAGTTTACTGCTCGGTAAACAGAGGCCTGTGCGGAGTAAGGAAACAGTTCACCCTGACCTGCCTGGGAATCAGACCCAGGTCCTCCCGCTTGCGAGGCGAGTGCTCTAACCGCTGAGCTACAGGACTCCACGATAGTCTTGATCCGTCGCCGCACGTGCACTTACCGGCTGCAATGAATAGCGCACGCACAGTGTAGGTTATGCCGTGCGACCCTGACTTACCCTTCTCTTGGTCGGGTGTCTGTGAGATTGTAACATGGGCACTTGAGAATAATTGTGAAAATGCCACCTGTCAAACAAGATTGACGTGCATTAGTTTTCACCCCAATAACTTGCATTCTCATCACAGCATTCAGACGACGTAGAGCGCTTCACGGGCTGATGCCGTAGAACGTAGTGACTGTGTGTCATTGCAGCTAACTTGCAAATGGAGCAACGTCCCACACGTAGCCGTAAAGTGTACAAACTGTAACGCAGGTGAGGGAGGGAGGGAGGAGAGCCAAGCGAAGGGATTGTGGAGTTCCAAAGGGTTGGGGGGGGGGGGGGGGCAGAGAGGCTGAAGGCCCTACCGCCCGATGGTGGGGTGGGGGACATGGAGCTACTGACCTGGGAGGGGCACACAATTTGCTGACGGCTAAAGACACGGGAAGCCCGTCCTCCACCTCACCCTCTTCCATCTCCATGTCGATGTACTCGCTGTCCGAGTGGCTCTGCGGGTTTCGGTGAAAAAGCAGAAAGGCAGCCAGTGATTATTTGCCAACCATTTTATCAATTGCCCGGATTTAGGCGTCAACTAAAGAAACGACGACGACGACGACAACGACAAGTGGCATTTATACCGCGCCTCTCGGGGCAAGAGGACGGCCCAAGACGCTGGACAGTCAGTCAAACGGGTAATTCACAATAATCCTGTAATAATCCTTGCACTTGACGCAGCGCCACGTGGTTGAGACGTCTCAAAAGAGCCTCGCTGGGAAGTGGATCGACTGTGCGTTTTGTGGGGGTGGGAGGGAAACGCGGCAGCCAATTGTACACGGCGACGTACCACACACACACGCACGTACACACACCACACATGCATGGGCACACCGCGGTCGATGTCTAACATACCAGTATTTCCACGTCAATCTCGTTGACATCCTCCGCGGTCAGATCGAAGTCGGAGTGGCTGCCCCAGTCCGAGCTGCCCACGGACGATCCCTGCACCGAGGCGAAAGCGGCTTCCTCCTGACGCTCCCACTTCTTCCTCTCGGCTCCGAGCGGGTCGGACTCAGCGGCTGACTCCCCGTAGCCCGGCTCTCCCAGCCTCCGTCCGGCTGCAGAGCAGCGAGCTCGCCGGCGCTCAGCCGCACCCTCGGACACCCCTCCTCCGCCTCCTCCTCGTCCTCCAGGTCCTTCCCAACACCCTCCAGCTCCTCCGACAGAAAGGAAGCCATTTCACCGTTGGTCGGGAGCCAGCTGGTGTCAAAGGCCGTCGGATAAAACAGGTCCCTCTCCACGGGCGAGGTCTTGACGGTCGGAGCCGACCGGAGCTGCTCCCCAGGGAAACCGCAGTGGCTCAGCTCATCTCCGAGAGCGCTGGGCTGATGGGTGGATGTGTGACGGATGGCGCCGGCCGTGTGGAGCTGCAGACCAGCCCGCTCCACCTCGTCCCGCCTTTCCGCTGGGCCGCTGGCGTCCGGTGCGACTCTCGCCGCCAGCGCGGGAGCTACGTGGCGTGGCTTGTCGGGGCTGCCCTGAAACAGCAGCTCGGGGGGCTGACTCGCAGACGCGCTGTGGCTACTGTTGTGGTGGGGGTTGTTGTCGTTGCTACCACGAGTGGCGATGGCCCTCACCGCGCTCGGCGTTTCCGGTAAGCCGGACACACAGGACATTCCCGCCGGGTTAGAACCCGGAGCGCAGCCCAGCGGGGAAGCGGACGCCAGTGGACTCGCTCTGCCCGTCGGCGTCGTTGCTGCTGAAGAGAATAAACTGGTGCATTAAAACCACGCATTAAACAACAACACTTGATATTTACGCGGCGCCTTTCACAGAGTCGGGAGGAAGTCCCAAGGCGCTGGACAGTCGAGATCTGCACCCGAGCTGGTGGTTGGGATCAGGGGGGGTGGAGGATGGGGAGGATGAGGGTAGGAGGGAGTGGTCGAAGAGGAATAATAATAATAACTGTATTTGACACAGCGCCTGATCACATCTTCGCGACGTCTCTAAGCGCTTCACAGGATACGTTGTAAAGTGGAGCCACTGTGTGTTTGTGGGCGAGACGTCTTTCCGGTTGTGAGCCTTACCGGAGAGACGTATAAACCTTTCCATCAATTCCTTTTGCTT